>NC_089846.1:105320665-105620665 GCF_035609145.1 Eleutherodactylus coqui
ACAGAAAAACCACAGTGATGATTGTTACTTTTTTTGGTGAATGTAAAGGGCATCAATGAGAATAATTGAAGTAAGTGAATGTGTGCTCACTTCTTATTGTACACTTGGTTTTAACATGAGCATCAAATTGCATGACCTGTGCAGTCATGTGGATCGATTCCCAGTTTGTCTTGGTAATGTCAGCATTGCCATTTCACCAGGAAATAAGAACTATGGAAGATCGGCACCGTGGATGATAGGATACATATATGATGGTGGACCACTGTTTGAACATCCAGCACGAATATCCAGGAATATCTCATTACAGGAAATCACAGAAATGTAGTTTCATTGACATCTTAATGTATAAACTTTTTTGTTTTGTTCGTGTTCTAGTCTTCTTGGGATTTATCCTTGTACCTTCAGCTTCTGATTGGCATTCATTACATGTATGATATAATATGTGTAGATGAATTCATTTATACAGATATATGTCATATTTTAATATGCAGACCTGATGGAGAAAAACTAATGTCATTTTCAGAATCTACAACCAAAAATACCCCCAAAAGGTTGCAACATCTCATTTACCAATAATTGTGTCCCCCAGTGATCAACCAAGCCAGAGATATACTTCTTTAGACAGCACTATTTTGGAATTTTTGTTTCTCATCAGTACAGAGAAAGTTTTGATTGGCTACGAGAGATAGTTCAACTTGCGGTAACCCAGTTTGTAGAATCTTTAGTCAATATCCAACCCTTTAAAGAGCCTTGAAGGGGATTTTCCAGGCAGCGCTGGCTGACAGTGCCGGGCTATACCAGAGTCGGAGTGGAAGACACTGCTCCAACCCCTTTGTAGAGGCCGGTGCTCATAATTGCAGGCGGAGATCTCAAAATAATTCCTCTGCAAAAAGCCAATAAAAATAATCCCTATGTGTGATCAGAGGACACAAAATTATAAGATTTACATAAGGCTAGAGCTTTATGGTGAATTTTTGTTGTATAGCAGTTGCTGTAAAATTTGTGGCTTACTGTGACCTTTGAGGAATCTCAATGTAAGTATGACAATTGCAGCGGCGACTTTTTCCTCCCAGAAAAACATTGAGATCACTTGACAATTGCTGTACCCGGAATTTTTGCAACTTTTTATGACGCTAGCCTAAAATGCTTCCTCTAATGGTCATATAACCTAAAACTTACCTGATTCTGAGTCTACATATGTACCTTTTATTACTTTTTAACTGGAAAATACTTTTCCCTCCAACATGTGTCCTTTTTTTATATTTTCCCTCCTAATTGAAAGTGCTGAGGAATATGTTGGCTCTCTTTAAAGATGATTCCTATCATGTGCTGCCTCCAGCAGTTACCTAAGCATTTCATGGAAGGCTCTCAGAAATGTAGATCATTTCTCCAATATCAACATCTTTTCTAGTAAATGAGCCAGGGTTGTAAGTGACTGCCAGATACTTCTGTCACTACTTGGCTAAGTAGGGCACACAGGATCAAACAGGGTAACATGCAACCCTTTTTAATCTTTGGTAGGCTATGCTGAGGGACGTTTGTCCTGTCTCCATAGACATTAAATTGTGATTGAATACCACTAATTTTAACTTTGAATATCAAAAGTCTAAAGCTGCTTATATATTTTAGATAGCTATTCGCTGAATTAACGTTTATCTGGCAATTTTCTCGTCCATCGCCTACACAAACCCACATGCCCACCTTGGCCCGGCATGCATATGTTGTGAATGAAGAGAGTGGAAAAAGCTGTTGCTAGAGCCTACTGATAGTGGCTTACCTCCCTAAAAGAAAAAGGATTTCACAGTTGAAACCCAAATCCCTGATACCTTTCTCCCCTGACATTTGGTGTCAGAGAGAGTTGAAAGATCTGCATGAAAATTAAGTTGGCAGTTAGCTCTGGTGAAATTGGTGGATTCGGCTGATCTATATCTAATGTGTATGACTATCTTAAGGCCAACTTTAGAACAACACTTATCAACTGAATCAGTGTAAAAAGAATAAAGTCCACACCCTTTTTTGCCATTGGTAAAATATCTGGCCTTCCTTACTGCTCATAGTGTATGTAGTGAAATGGGGCCCCGTAACAACTTTTCCATGCTTACTTTTTAGGCCCTTGACATTGACAAAGGCTCTGTATCAATGACAAAGATAGCCACAGTGAAATTTCATATATTTAAAAAGCCAAAGCATGTTTTAGAGGAGGTGAGATTTTCCAAGAAAAATCTTACTTTTTTGTTTAGTACAGTGAATCTTCTACAAAAGATTAGACTTGTTTGACCCCCCCCCCCCCTTCCTCCTTCCCCCATGGAGACCAGACCTTTCTGGAACAGATTTTCAATTCCCCTATCTCCTTATCTTCCATCTATATTGGCTATTTTGTTGAGAGGACCATTCCCTAGATGACTCTGATTTTTACTGCCGCTTTGAGTGGCCATCCCGAAGAGGTTTGACTGTATTTATTAATAGCCAACCATGTTGTTTTAAAGAATTTTTAGAGACACCATAAACAAGCATCTAAAAGCAGTGGAAAGATCATTTAACATAAGGTATAAATCTTAGGAAATGAAACTTTATGAGAGCTGTGAATATTTAAGATTTCAAATTAGTAATGCTTTTAGTGCCTACACAATTTAGATGAATCCATTATTCTCCAAAATTAGATGCAGGGAGAATTACAAAGAACTGTTAGAAAATCCAAAATGTGATGCATCCGTTGTCCAAACGCAATGCATTAGAGATATATAGCATTTCCTGTAAGAGGCCATATCAACTGCTGTGCGATTCAACTCATAGTTCAAAATGGATTGCATCAAAGTATCCAGACTTCCCCTAGTCTATAGTAAAGGACATTCATCAAGAAGCAGTGATTATCTTTTCATCTACCACTTGAAAGCTGGGATTTTAGTAATCGTTCAGTGTGGTGAGCCAACTTTCTTCTGATGGTCAATATCTCAGGAAAGTCAATGAAGGGTCACCTTTCATTTGCAGTTAACAGGGGGGGGGGGGGGGGGATCGGTTTTGTTATGGAGTTTTAGTAAAAGCATTTTGCATGGATTCAGAGTCAGATTTGAAAGTTTAGGATATTGTCTGACATTGTGGTTATATGTACTGTACATTAACTTGTCTCTTTTGACTATTCTTAACTTAAAGGGGTGGTCTCGCGAAACCAAGTGGGGTTATACACTTCCGTATGGCCATATTAATGCACTTTGTAATGTACATCGTGCATTAAATATGAGCCATACAGAAGTTATTCCACTTACCTGCTCCGTTGCTAGCGTCCTCGTCTCCATGGTTCCGTCTAAATTCGCTGGCGGCTTGCTTTTTTAGACGCGCTTGCGCAGTCCGGTCTTCTGCTCAGCGCGAGCCGCTTCAGTGTGTTAGACGCTACAGCTCTTCTGCGCATGCGCAGAAGAGCTGTAACCTCTCGGGAGCGCGCTGGAGCGGCCATTCTGCTACCATCCTCTGTTAGAGGAAGGTGCAGAGCCGCCCAGCCGAGAAGCCCAGCCGAGCGGAGACGAGAAGCCCAGCCAAGAAGCCCTGCCTAGAAGCCGCCCATGTAAGTGAGGGGTCGGGGGTGATGTGTTAGCCTACCGCCCTGCCCCGTAGCCTACCGCCCTGCCCCGTAGCCTACCGCCCTGACCCGTAGCCCACCGCCGTGCCCCTGAGCCCACCGCCGTGCCCCGAAGCCCACCGCCGTGCCCCGGAACCCACCGCCGTGCCCCCGAGCCCGCCGCCGTGCTGCCCGAGCCTGCCGCCGTGCTGCCCGAGCCTGCCGCCGTGCCCCCGAGCCTGCCGCCATGCCCCCGATGCTGCCCCCGATGCTGCCCGAGCCTCCCGCCGCCGTGCCCCCGATGCTGCCCGAGCCTCCCGCCGCCGTGCCCCCGATGCTGCCCGAGCCTCCCGCTGCCGTGCCCTCGATGCTGCCCGAGCCTCCCGCCGCCGTGCCCCCGGTTGCTGCCCGAGCCTCCCGCCGCCGTGCCCCCGATGCTGCCCCCGATGCTGCCCGAGCCTCCCGCCGCCGTGCCCCCGATGCTGCCCGAGCCTCCCGCCGCCGTGCCCCCGATGCTGCCCGAGCCTCCCGCCGCCGGGACACACACACAGACAGACACACACACACAGACAGACATATATATAGACAGACAGACATATATATATAGACAGACAGACAGACACACAGACAGACAGACATATATATATATATAGACAGACAGATAGATATATATATATATATATACACAGACAGACACACACACAGACATATATATATATATACACAGACAGACACACACACAGACATATATATATATATACAAAGACAGACACACACACAGACATATATATATATATACACATACAGACACACACACAGACATATATATATATATATATACACAGACAGACACACACAGACATATATATATATATACACAGACAGACACACACACACATATATATATATATATACACAGACAGACACACACACACACATATATATATATATATATATATATATATATATATATATATATACACACACACACACATATACAAACACGTGTGGGTATATATATATATATGTGTGTATATATATATATATATAATGTGTGTGTATATATACACTCACGAATACGCGTATGCGTATACTCGTACACACGTATACTATATATATATCTCTCTATATATCTATATCTATATATAGATATATAGAGATATATATATAAAAGATGTGTACACGCATATATACACACACACATTATATACACATACACATATATACACACGCATATAAAAAAACACGTGTGGGTATGTGTGTGTATATATATATATATATATATATATAATGTGTGTGTGTATATACACTCACGAATACGCGTATGCGTATACTCATACACATGTATACTATATATATCTATCTATATATATAGATATATATATAAAATGTGTACACGCATATATACACACACATATACACTACCGTTCAAAAGTTTGGGGTCACCCAAACAATTTTGTGTTTTCCATGAAAAGTCACACTTATTCACCACCATGCGTTGTGAAATGAATAGAAAATAGAGTCAAGACATTGACAAGGTTAGAAATAATGATTAGTATTTGAAATAACATTGTTTTTACATCAAACTTTGCTTTCGTCAAAGAATCCTCCTTTTGCAGCAATTACAGCATTGCACACCTTTGACATTCTAGCTGTTAATTTGTTGAAGTAAGCTTGAGAAATTGCACCCCACGCTTCTAGAAGCATCTCCCACAAGTTGGATTGGTTGGATGGGCACTTCTGGCGTACCATACGGTCAAGCTGCTCCCACAACAGCTCAATGGGGTTCAGATCTGGTGACTGCGCTGGCCACTCCATTACCGATAGAATACCAGCTGCCTGCTTCTGCTGTAAATAGTTCTTGCACAATTTGGAGGTGTGTTTAGGGTCATTGTCCTGTTGTAGGATGAAATTGGTTCCAATCAAGCGCTGTCCACTGGGTATGGCATGGCGTTGCAAAATGGAGTGATAGCCTTCCTTATTCAGAATCCCTTTTACCCTGTACAAATCTCCCACCTTACCAGCACCAAAGCAACCCCAGACCATCACATTACCTCCACCATGCTTAACAGATGGCGTCAGGCATTCTTTCAGCATCTTTTCATTTGTTCTGCGTCTCACAAACATTCTTCTTTGTGATCCAAACACCTCAAACTTGGATTCATCCGTCCACAACACTTTTTTCCAGTCTTCCTCTGTCCAATGTCTGTGTTCTTTTGCCCATCTTAATCTTTTTCTTTTATTGGCCAGTCTCAGATATGGCTTTTTCTTTGCCACTCTGCCCTGAAGCCCAAAATCCCGCAGCCGCCTCTTCACTGTAGATGTTGACACTGGTGTTTTGCGGGTACTATTTAATGAAGATGCCAGTTGGGTACCTGTGAGGCGTCTGTTTCTCAAACTAGAGACTCTAATGTGCTTATCTTCTTGCTTAGTTGTGCAACGCGGCCTCCCACTTCTTTTTCTACTCTGGTTAGAGCCTGTTTGTGCTGTCCTCTGAAGGGAGTAGTACATACCGTTGTGGGAAATCTTCAATTTCTTAGCAATTTCTCGCATGGAATAGCCTTCATTTCTAAGAACAAGAATAGACTGTCGAGTTTCAGATGAAAGTTCTCTTTTTCTGGCCATTTTGAGCGTTTAATTGACCCCACAAATGTGATGCTCCAGAAACTCAATCTGCTCACAGGAAGGTCAGTTTTGTAGCTTCTGTAATGAGCTAGACTGTTTTCAGATGTGTGAACATGATTGCACAAGGGTTTTCTAATCATCAATTAGCCTTCTGAGCCAATGAGCAAACACATTGTACCATTAGAACACTGGAGTGATAGTTGCTGGAAATGGGCCTCTATACACCTTTGTAGATATTGCACAAAAAACCAGGCATTTGCAGCTAGAATAGTCATTTACCACATTAGCAATGTATAGAGTGCATTTGTTTAAAGTTAGGACTAGTTTAAAGTTATCTTCATTGAAAAGTACAGTGCTTTTCCTTCAAAAATAAGGACATTTCAATGTGACCCCAAACTTTTGAACGGTAGTGTATATTTAGGTGAAAAAACTATTTCATCTAAAACAGTGGAAAGTGAATTGCAGGGAGGCATTACAGTACCTTCTGCTGAGAATTCAGCACTGGACAGCTCCCTGCTATTACGAAGCCTGGGTTACTTGTGCAGGGGGAAAGGATCAGCACTGGACAGCTCCCTGCTAATACGAAGCGTGACCGGCGTCTCGGGAGCGAGCACGTCTGGCTGAAGCAAGCGCAGGGAGAAGAAGCGGCGGCCATCTTTGGGAAACTTTTTATAAGTTCATGAAACGCCAGAACTGTAAGTAGGAACCGGCTTTAAAAGCCATTTACATTGGTACTTAGTAATGTATGCTGAAGAAGGGGGACTGGGCAAAAAAAATATTTCACTGCTGCCTCGAGACATCTCCTTTAAGTTCAAAAGAGATCTGAAGTTTCAGAAGTTTATCCTACAGTGCTGATCCAGAGCAAAAAATCATATGAAAAAGTTGCTACTTGTCTCATATTAGGAAAAAACTTCCAGCTCCAAATAGGGCAATTACATTACATTCAATCAATGACCCATCTCTAGCAATTGAATACATATAACTTATAATCTTCAGTGGCAAAATCTGTACTTTTAACATGAATTGTGTTGTGGGTTAGCATATGTCTGATACAGGTTTTCCTATGTTATTTGACATCCTTTTCTATTTCATAAAGCAGCTTACTTTTACTCATGCCATACAAGAGAAAATAAAGGATAGTACTCGATATGCATTACCGGTGACTCATTTCAGAGAGCCATAGATGATATCGAGCTTGCTTTTGTTTGTTGTGCTTGATCAAGTCATAACACCCTTCTGATGCATAATGTGAATGAAACTTGTCACATCCAATTTCATATAGATATCTTTACAGCTCCGGCACTCTTGCTTTAGTCCTCAGCCACCCACAGAAGATCGCTTGCTGCTAACCGGGGTTCGTAACCCCGCCTCCAGCAAGTGATGGCTCTGATCGGTTCTCTAGCACTCAATGCAGTGATCGAATAACTAATCACAGTCATCGCATTGGTCCATCAATTGGTTCTTCGAGCGCTGCATTTATTGGCTGAGCCATGATGCTCGAGAACCAATCAGAGCCATCGCTTGCTGGAGGCGGGGTTTATGAATCCCGGTACCAGCAAGTAACCTTCTGTTGGTGACTGAGGACTGAAGCAAGAGCACCGGAGCTCCGAAGATCAGCGGGAGGGACCCAGACGGTGCTTGCTAGATAAGTATGATGAGACATCCCCTGAAAATAGGACCCTTTGCCTCTTTTTGGGGCAAAAATTAATATAAGACAGGGTCTTATTTTTCAGGGGAAGACGATATATAACAAAGTCGTGAGAAACAAACAAATTGGTGGTGCAAAGCTACACCTGCGCATAACAGATATACAGCTGATTTTCAGATAATTTATTAAGACATGCACCTCCCAATATATTTGGCACAAGTCACTCCCCTTCACGTAGACTGGAAAAAAAATTCTTAGCAACTGTGGCTTTATACATCAAATGATGCAATTCCAACTGCCTGTTTATAGACAAATGCAACAGTAAGAATCTGTTGCAATCTAAACCTTAGATTTTAGAGATTTTCTTTGGTGGGTTTATTAGGATTTCAAGGGACACAATAACCACTTTTTTACTTACATCCAGAAAAAGCAGTATTGCCAGAAATACACAGACTAGTGCCAGATATAATTAAAAAGAAAAGCAAACAGATGTGCTTAATAGAGTGATTACAATTCAATGGACTCTTTATTTACATAGGCAAAGCTTGGAACTGGTATTTTGTTTTGTTCAACCAGGATAACATCCTGTAGAAGTATTCAGCGTCAGCAGTATCTGAGCCCGTGTCATCTGCTTCTGCTTTGGTGGAACTCATTATTCTGCATATTATGGGATGTTTTAGTTAAAGACGATGTGTAATTGTCCACATTATTGCCTTTACTAATTTTATTTTAAAGGAGAATAGCCGATAACATAGTCAGATAAGTTTTTCTTGAGTAGCTAGTTATATGTACAGTAGAGTTGTACATTTTCGGCCTCCTTCACATGGGCGACAAAGTTGCGCGATTTTGTCGCGTTGCCACAATGCTTCAAATCGCATGTATGAGAAGCCCATGCTTTCCTATGTGTTCCTTCATACATTCGATGTTTTGTAGCATGCTACAAGCCGACACAAAAACGTAATGGGTCCGGCGATATGCCCGCGACTCATGAAGTTTTGTAGCCCATGTTTCCCTATGGAGCCTTCCTCACTGTTGCATCGCATCAAAAGAAAAAGCGGTTTTCGTGCGTTGCGATGCAACTTTGACAGTAGGAAATCCTACTGTCAAAGGCTAATCTAAGCCCTGGCTGCAGAGAAAAAATAAAAAAAACAACACATACATCACCTTAGAAGTGTTCTCCGACGATGACACAGCTTCTCTCTAAGTCCCAGCACTGTCTGTCTGTATCATTTTCTGGCTGGGGATTGAAAAATCTCCTCCTCCTGGAAGCGCTGGCTGTGATTGGCTGACGCTTAGTCAATCACAGCCGGTGCTCGATGAATGGCTGAGATTGAACCAATCACAGCCATTTACCGAGTGCTGGCTGTGATTGGCTAAGCGTCAGCAAATCACAGTTAGAGCTTCCAGGAGGTGGGGATTTTTCAATCCCCGGCCAGAAGATGATGCAGAGAGACAGTGCCAGGACCCAGAGAGAAGCTGTGGCGGCGCTGCGGACAGTGCGGGAGAGGTGATGCATACTTATTTTTTTCTTATGTAGGGCTTATATTTCAAGCCTCCTCTGAAAATGCTCGCATGGGATGCTACAAAGTCGCGTGACTTTGCAGCAACATATGCGACTTTGTAGCGCTACAAAATCATGGTATTGCCACGAGAAGACACAGCGATATCGTACAAACCAGTGATGCAATATCGCTGCGATTTTTTCACGCCAATGCCGTGTCGCCCATGTGAAGGAGGCCTTAAAGAACATTTGTCATGTTTTGCTGGTTCTTAGATCAATCATTTTACAATGCGTTGATAAATGTATTTTCCAATTGAGGTTTATTTTCTCCTTTTACTTGCAGTATGACTTCCTGAATTTCATATGCCTCCTAATTAGAGATGAGCGAACGTGTTCGTCCGAGCTTGATATTCGTGCGAATATTAGGGTGTTCGGGATGTTCGTTATTCGTAACGAACACCATGCGGTGTTCTGGTTACTTTCACTTCCTTCCCTGAGACGTTTGCGCGCTTTTCTGGCCAATTGAAAGACAGGGAAGGCATTACAACTTCCCCCTGCATCGTTCAAGCCCTATACCACCCCCCTGCTGTGAGTGGCTGGGGAGATCAGGTGTCCGCCTAATATAAAAGTCGGCCCCTCCCGCGGCTCGCCTCAGATGCCTGGTGAGTTAGATGAGGGACAGTGCTGTTTGTACCGGAGCTGCTGTAGGGAGAGAAATCGCAGTTAGTGTAGGCTTCAAGACCCCCAAAGGTCCTTATTAGAGCCACTGATAGCTGTGTGTTGGCTGCTGTTAGCAGTGGCAATTATTTTTTTTTCTCAAAATCGCCTCTGCAGAGCGTTGCACCCGGCATTAGGGACAGAAGTGTTGGATAGGCAGGGAGAGTGTTAGGAGTGAGTGTAGCCTTCAAGAACCTCAACGGTCCTTTCTAGGGCCATATTTAACCGTGTGCAGTACTGTGCTGGCTGCTGTTAGCTGTGCTGCATATTTTTTTTCTTCTCAAAATCGCCTCTGCAGAGCATTGCACCCTCCATTGATACTGCAGGGAAAGAATTGTATAGGCAGGGCCACAACACAGTTATTATTCATTGAATATACGCAGTGCGGCCTTTTGCTTGTAAAACAACTGAAAAAAATTGTATTTGTCCAGCCTCTGTCCGTCCTGTGGAGTGTGGACACGTGTGAGCTGCGTGTACAACGTTAAAAAATCAGACGCACCCAGCTACGCTTTACTGCTGGCTTCGCCATTTGCTTTCCTTAATTGGGAAAAAAATACCTGCTCTGCCAGAGTTATAATAACTCTGCTACCCTCACGTTCTGTGACACATTAGCAGGGACACAGCACAGTTATTAAACTTCTCATGTTCATTGAATATACGCAGTGCTGCCTTTTGGTGGAAAAAAACGGAAAACAAATCTATTTGTCCAGCCTCTGTCCGTCCTAAGGGCTGTGGACACGTGTGAGCTGCGTGAACAACGTTGAAAAATCAGACGCACCCAGCTACGCTTTACTGCTGGCTTCGCCATTTGCTTTCCTTAATTGGGAAAAAAATACCTGCTCTGCCAGAGTTATAATAACTCTGCTACCCTCACGTTCTGTGACACATTAGCAGGGACACAGCACAGTTATTAAACTTCTCATGTTCATTGAATATACGCAGTGCTGCCTTTTGGTGGAAAAAAACTGAAAACAAATCTATTTGTCCAGCCTCTGTCCGTCCTAAGGGCTGTGGACACGTGTCGGCTGCGTGAACAACGTTAAAAAATCAGACGCACCCAGCTACGCTTTACTGCTGGCTTCGCCATTTGCTTTCCTTAATTGGGAAAAAAATACCTGCTCTGCCGCAGTTATAATAACTCTGCTACCCTCACGTTCTGTGACACATTAGCAGGGACACAGCACAGTTATTAAACTTAGATTATTCATTCACTAGAGGCAGTGGGGCCTTTCGTTTTCCAAAAAGGGAAAAAATTATATTTGGCCTGCAGTCTTGCGCCAATTTATTTCCTGCCTGTGAAATCAAATCACTGGTAATACAGCATGCTGAGGGGTAGGGGTAGGCCTAGAGGACGTGGACGCGGCCGAGGACGCGGAGGGCCAAGTCAGGGTGTGGGCACAGGCCGAGCTCCTGATCCCGCTGTGTCGCAGCCGACTGCTGCGCGATTAGGAGAGAGGCACGTTTCTGGCGTCCCCACATTCATCGCCCAATTAATGGGTCCACGCGGGAGACGGTTATTAGAAAATGAGCAGTGTGAGCAGGTCCTGTCCTGGATGGCAGAAAGTGCTTCGAGCAACCTATCGTCAACACGCAGTTCTGCGCCGTCCACTGCTGCAAATCCGAATCCTCTGTCTGCTGCTCCTCCTTCCTCCCAGCCTCCTCACTCCACTACAATGACACCTGCTCAGGAGCGGGAACACTCCCAGGAACTGTTCTCGGGCCCCTGCTTAGATTGGGCAGCAGCGGTTCCTCTCCCACCAGAGGAGTTTATCGTCACTGATGCCCAACCATTCGAAAGTTCCCGGGGTCCGGGGGAAGAGGCTGGGGACTTCCGCCAACTGTCTCAACAACTTTATGTGGGCGAGGAGGACGATGACGATCAGACACAGTTGTCTTGCAGTGAGGTAGTAGTAAGGGCAGTAAGTCCGAGGGAGCAGCGCACAGAGGATTCGGAGGAAGAGCAGCAGGACGATGAGGTGACTGACCCCACCTGGTGTGCAACGCTTACTCAGGAGGACAGGTCTTCAGAGGGGGAGTCAAGGGCATCAGCAGGGCAGGTTGCAAGAGGCAGTGCGGTGGCCAGGGGTAGAGGCAGGGCCAGACCGAATAATCCACCAAGTGTTTCCCAAAGCGCCCCCTCGCGCCATGCCACCCTGCAGAGGCCGAGGTGCTCTAAGGTCTGGCAGTTTTTCACAGAGACGCCTGACGACCGACGAACAGTGGTGTGCAACCTTTGTTGCGCAAAGCTCAGCCGGGGAGCCAACACCAACAGCCTCACCACCACCACCATGCGCAGACATATGATGGCCAAGCACCCCACAAGGTGGGACGAAGGCCGTTCAGCGCCTCCGGTTTGCACCCCTGCCTCTCCCCCTGTGCCCCAACCTGCCACTGAGATGCAACCCCCCTCTCAGGACACAGGCACTACCGCCTCATGGCCTGCACCCACACCCTCATCTCCGCTGTCCTCGGCCCCATCCAGCAGTGTAGTTCAGCGCACCGTCCAGCCGTCGCTTGCGCAAGTGTTCGAGCGCAAGCGCAAGTACGCCGCCACGCACCCGCACGCTCAAACGTTAACCGTCCGCATAGCAAAATTCATCAGCCTTGAGATGCTGCCGTATAGGGTTGTGGAAACTGAGTCCTTCAAAAGTATCATGGAGGCGGCGGCCCCGCGCTACTCAGTTCCCAGTCGCCACTACTTTTCCCGATGTGCCGTCCCAGCCCTGCACGACCACGTCTCCCGCAACATTGTACGCGCCCTCACCAACGCGGTTACTGCCACGGTCCACTTAACTACGGACACGTGGACAAGCACAGGCGGGCAGGGCCACTACATCTCCCTGACGGCACATTGGGTGAATTTAGTGGAGGCTGGGACAGAGTCAGAGCCTGGGACCGCTCACGTCCTACCCACCCACAGAATTGCGGGCCCCAGCTCGGTGCTGGTATCTGCGGAGGTGTATGCTTCCTCCACTAAAGCACCCTCCTCCTCCTCCTCCTCCTCCGTCTCGCAATCAAGATGTGTTAGCAGCAGCATGTCGCCAGCAGTCGGTGTCACGCGGTGTGGCAGCACAGCGGTGGGCAAGCGTCAGCAGGCCGTGCTGAAACTACTCAGCTTAGGCGATAAGAGGCACACGGCCCACGAACTGCTGCAGGGTCTGACACAGCAGACCGACCGCTGGCTTGCGCCGCTGAGCCTCCAACCGGGCATGGTCGTGTGTGACAACGGCCGTAACCTGGTGGCGGCTCTGCAGCTCGGCAGCCTCACGCACGTGCCATGCCTGGCCCACGTCTTTAATTTGGTGGTTCAGCGCTTTCTGAAAAGCTACCCACGCTTGTCAGACCTGCTCGTAAAGGCGCGCCGGCTCTGCTCACATTTCCGCAAGTCCCACACGGACGCTGCCACCCTGCGCACCCTGCAACATCACTTTAAGCTGCCAGTGCACCGACTGCTGTGCGACGTGCCCACACGGTGGAACTCTACGCTCCACATGTTGGCCAGGCTCTATGAACAACGTAGAGCTATAGTCGAATACCAACTCCAACATGGGCGGCGCAGTGGGAGTCAGCCTCCTCAATTCCTTTCAGAAGAGTGGGCCTGGTTGGCAGACATCTGCCATGTCCTTGGTAATTTTGAGGAGTCTACCCAGGTGGTGAGCGGCGATGCTACAATCATTAGCGTCACCATTCCTCTGCTATGCATCTTGAGAAATTCCCTGCAAAGCATAAAGGCAGCTGCTTTGCGCTCGGAAACGGGGGCGGGGGAAGACAGTATGCCGCTGGATAGTCAGGGCACCCTCCTGTCTATTTCTCAGCGCGTACAGGAGGAGGAGGAGGAGCATGAGGAGGATGAGGAGGAGGGGGAAGAGACAGCTTGGCCCGCTGCTGACGGTACACCGGCTGATTGCCTGTCATCCTTTCAGCGTGTATGGCCTGAGGAGGAGGAGGAGGAGGAGGAGGATCCTGAAAGTGATCTTCCTAGTGAAGACAGCCATGTGTTGCGTACTGGTACCCTGGCACACATGGCTGACTTCATGTTAGGATGCCTTTCTCGTGACCCTCGCGTTGCACGCATTCTGGCCACAACGGATTACTGGGTGTACACACTGCTCGACCCACGCTATAAGGAGAACCTGCCCACTCTCATTCCCGAAGAGGAAAGGGGTTCGAGAGTGTTGCTATACCACAGGACCCTTGCGGACAAGCTGATGGTAAAATTCCCATCCGACAGCGCTAGTGGCAGAAGGCGCAGTACCGAGGGCAAGGTAGCAGGGGAGGTGCGGAGATCGAGCAGCATGTACATCCCAGGCAGTGCAACAGTCTTTAAGGGCCTGGCCAGCTTTATGGCTCCCCACCAAGACTGTGTCACCGCTCCCCAGTCAAGGCTGAGTCGGCGGGAGCACTGTAAAAGGATGGTGAGAGAGTACGTAGCCGATCGCACGACCATCCTCGGTGACGCCTCTGCCCCCTACAACTACTGGGTGTCGAAGCTGGACACGTGGCCTGAACTAGCGCTGTATGCCCTGGAGGTGCTTGCTTGTCCTGCGGCTAGCGTCTTGTCGGAGAGGGTGTTTAGTGCGGCTGGGGGAGTCATCACAGATAAGCGTAGCCGCTTGTCAACCGACAGTGCCGACAGGCTAACACTCATCAAGATGAACAAAGGCTGGATTTCCCCAGACTTCTGTTCTCCACCAGCGGACAGCAGCGATACGTAAGCAATACGTAGGCTGCACCCGCGGATGGAAGCTACGTTCTCTCTCACCATCCAAAACGGGGACATTTCTGCTTCATCAATCTGTGTCTAATATTCCTCCTCCTCCTCCTCCTGCTACTCCTCCTGAAAGCTCACGTAATCACGCTGAACGGGCAATTTTTCTTAGGGCCACAAGGCTCACTCAAATAATTTTTCTAAACAATTTTTAAAAGTTTCAATGCTCTTAAAAGCGTTGGAACTGTAACTTGAACCAATTTTTCGTTACACTGGGCTGCCTCCAGGCCTAGTTACCACTTAAGCCACATTAACCAAAGCAATTAATGGGTTTCACCTGCCCTCTTGGCTCGCCATGGCCAATTTTTGGGATGTACATTAGTACTGTTGATACAGCAATTTTTGTGGGCCCTCGCCTACAGTGTAATCAAATAAATTTTTAGCCCATCTGCATTAAGCACGACATTACTACCTCAGCTGTGTTGGGCAATGCAATGGGATATTTCTATGTACCGCCGGTGGGTTCCAGGGAGCCACCCATGCTGTAGGTGCACACGGAGTGTAACCTACATGTGTCCACTTCTAAAGAACCCCAGTCAGACTGGGGCATGCAGTGTGGGCCGAAGCCCACCTGTATTACGCACGACATTACTACCTCAGCTGTGTTGGGCAATGCAATGGGATATTTCTATGTACCGCCGGTGGCATCCTGGCACCCACCCAGGCAGTGGGTCCACAGGGAGTGTAACCTACATGTGTCCACTTCTAAAGAACCCCAGTCAGACTGGGGCATGCAGTGTGGGCCGAAGCCCACCTGTATTACGCACGACATTACTACCTCAGCTGTGTTGGGCAATGCAATGGGATATTTCTATGTACCGCCGGTGGCTTCCTGGCACCCACTTAGGCAGTGGGTCCACAGGGAGTGTAACCTACATGTGTCCACTTCTAAAGAACCCCAGTCAGACTGGGGCATGCAGTGTGGGCCGAAGCCCACCTCTATTACGCACGACATTACTACCTCAGCTGTGTTGGGCAATGCAATGGGATATTTTTGTGTACCGCCGGTGGGTTCCAGGGAGCCACCCATGCTGTCGGTCGACAGGGACTTCACAATAGGGAGTTGTACCTGCCTGTGTCTATGAATTAAAAAGCCCGGTCTAACTGGGGCATGCAGACACCTTGACAGAATGAATAGTGTGTGGCACATAGGTTCCCCATTGCTATGCCCACGTGTGCAGCTCCTGATGGCGGTGGCACAGGATTCTATTTCTCATTGCTTCTGTACAGCATTGTGGGCTATCGCCCCGCCCCTTTTAAAGAGGGTCGTTGCCTAGCCGTGCCAACCCTCTGCAGTGTGTGCCTGCGGTTCCTCCTCATGGCAGACGCACTTATAAATAGACATGAGGGTGGTGTGGCATGAGGGCAGCTGAAGGCTGCGCAGGGACACTTTGGTGTGCGCTGTGGTGGTGGTGGGGGGGTTGGGCAGCATGTAACCCAGGAGAAGTGGCAGTGGAGTGTCATGCAGGCAGTGATTGTGCTTTGTTGGAGGTAGTGTGGTGCTTAGCTAAGGTATGCATTGCTAATGAGGGCTTTTCAGAAGTAAAAGTTGTTAGGAGGGGGGGGGGCCCACTCTTGCCGCTATTGTGGCTTAATAGTGGGACCTGTGAACTTGAGATGCAGCCCAACATGTAGCCCCTCGCCTGCCCTATCCGTTGCTGTGTCGTTCCCATCACTTTCTTGAATTGCCCAGATTTTCACACATGAAAACCTTAGCGAGCATCGGCGAAATACAAAAATGTTCTGGTCGCCCATTGACTTCAATGGGGTTCGTTGTTCGAAACGAACCCTCGAACATCGCGGGAAGTTCGTTCCGAATAACGAACACCCGAACATTTTGGTGTTCGCTCATCTCTACTCCTAATCTAAATGGCTGCTCATGATTATTCAGTTATTATGTTCTGCCCCTGTCCAGCCCCCTCAAATACATCATTCAACAGATACTCTACCAGCAAACATCTAACTGGTCCATCATTTGACAAGCAACTCACAAGATTAATAGTCAAAGACTTTATATGCGGTGAGCACGCCTGCTGGTAGCTCTGATTGTGATTGGCTGAAGCGCTCAGCAGGTGAGTATTTTATTATTATTATTTTTTTTACACTTTTCTAAATGGCTTTTCAGGGAAGGGCTTATGACAGCTGCCGGGGCTCAGCGGCGACTTCTGGCGCTGTCCCAGGCTCTGTAGTTCTGAGCTATCAGCAGCCGGGGATTTAAAATCCCCGGCTGCTGGTAGCTCTGATTGTCATTGGCTGAAGCGCTCAGCCAATCACAATCAGAGCTACAAGCATGCAGGGATTTTAAATCCCCAGCTGCTGATAGTTCAGAACTACAGAGCCTGGGACAGCGCCAGAAGTTGCCACTGAGCCCCGCAGATGAAGGGAGGTGAGTATGGGCTTATGTTTAAAGCCCTTCCCTGAAATCCAATGACGGGAATGTTTTTTTTTCAAGGATTGGCTTATATGTAAATCACTTCCCTGAAAAAGAATGCAGGGGTGCCGGCAGAGCATTGTTTTCAATGGAGCCGCCGGCAGCAGCCGCGGCTCCATTGAAAACTATGCGTGCATTCCCAATGGTGCACGCATGTCCTATTTTGCAGGCATGCACCTGCAAAGTACGGACATGTGCACACACCATAGGGAATGCACTGTTGCAAATACAAGCGTGTTTTTGTGCGTGCGTATGAACGCCAAAAAACACGCTTGTGTGAACCCACCCTCAGTTACAGCAAGTGTGGACCGATATGCTACAGCATACCATACGAAACCTGTATACCTCCATGCTCGGCTAGGGATGGCCCAACAGAGTACTAAAGACTTCCTTCAAATGTTCAGTTTTCCACGATAAACTCTGCTTTTGCTCTGCTATTGTAACCCCTTACTTATATCAATGTTACAATCACACATATAAAGTTTCATTCAATTCCAACAATTCCTTCTAGGTGCTTGATTTTTTTTTTTTACAATGAGTGTATTTATATATCTTACCTCACCTATATCCTCCAATTTCCCTAAATTTGAATTCCCACACTGTGTCTTATCCTTTACCGCTTGCAGTACAGTCATAGTTAGTAGACATTAAGGCCTTAGTCAGACGGGCGTTTTTTCGCGCGATTTGCGGATCGCATGACGGATGCGCATCCGCAAATCGCGTGACCGGTGCCCGAAAATCGCCCGAAAATCTGCTCCTAGCCGCGTTTCATTAGAAACGGGCCGGAGCTGTCCAGCGCATTGCATTCAATGGAGATGGCAATACAGCCCGCTCTATTGAAAGCAATGCGCTGCGGGCGAGTGTGGGATGAATTGTCAGGAAGGGGTTAAATATATAACCCCTTCCCTGCAATTCATCCAGAAAAGTGTTAAAATAAAAAATATATACATACTCACCTGCCCCCGGCAGCCGGAGTTCCGCGCAGCCGGCCTGCAGTGGGTGTGAAGGGGGTGTGAGTCAGACCAGCCCCCTGATTGGCTCAGCGCTGAGCCAATCAGGGGGCAGGTCTGACTCACACCCCCTTCACACCCACTGCAGGCCGGCCGCTGGGAACTCCGACTGCCGGGAGCAGGTGAGTATGTATATATTTTTTATTTTAACACTTTTCTGGATGAATTGCAGGGAAGGGGTTATATATTTAACCCCTTCCTGACAATTCATCCCGCGCACGCCGGCAGCCCATTGCTTTGAATGGAGTCGGCTGTATTGCTGGCTCCATTGAATTCCATGGGCAAACATCGTTCTTCTCTGCCACAGCTGTTACAGCTGTGGCAGAGAAGAATGATTTGTCTTCTATATGTTCTCAATGGGGTCGGCGCTGCTGCCGCCGGCCCCATTGAGCGCATATAGAGAAGAGAACAGGAATCGCAGATCGCAGATAGGTGCGATCTGCGATTTCTGTTCTATAATTTATCGGACGAGCGCATAAAAAGCGCTCATGTGTCCGATACCATTGCAAAGCAATGGTTTTAAAAAATCGCCGGACGCATGCGCATGCACAAATCGCGCGAAAAAACGCCCGTCTGACTAAGGCCTAAAGGGGTTCTCCGATATTTTCTTAAACTGCAGCAATGAGCAAAAATAATAAAAGAACAAATGCTCACTGGAAATAATGGCCCATTTACACGTAACGATTATCACTCAAAATTCGTCCAAGTGAACTAATTTGAGCAATAATCATGCAGTGTAAATGCAAAATAAAAAATCGTTCACTATGCATTAGCAAGTCATTATCATTGACTTTCAGTCGGCATAAAAACTATCCTGGATGGTTGGCTTCTTGTTCCGTGTAAATGCCCCCCACTCAGCGTTTCACAGGTGAAGTGTTGAGCGATAAGCCAGCGAGAATCCAGTGCTACAGTGGCGGAGTCCAAAGCCAGTGAGTATATGGTTTTAGTTTTTTCCCTCATTGCCTGCAGTTAAAAAAAACATCTTTAAAGGAATCTTTAACCCTTTGCAATTCAATTTTGGATTCAGGGTTTCCTAGGGGGCTTTCTCTTTCTGCCATTATTCAATGGTGCCATCTGCTGGCTGTAGCCAGTACTGCGGTATGGGACATGCTAGAGAGGCTCCCGACAACAGAGTGGCCAGTAATATACAGTAAGAATACCCTGCCTAACATCTTCCAACATCAAAGCTGTACAGCCTTCAATCAGAATGTCTTCAGACGTCAGACAGTGGATTGGAAAGGGTTAAATGTCAATTTGGCCATGCATGTGTACAACTCTAATAATTATAATAATACATAATTAAATATAATATTATAATTAAAGTCTATGGGTATTCTAAATATACGATATGTAAAGATATCAAGCTCCTTTGCTATTTAGCATGCAAATACGTTTATACCAGCTGTGCCTCGTAGGGTATTCATATAGTATTTAGTGACATTCCATTTTAGGGCTGCCCTGTCATCTTAAATATCATAATAAATGATTCACATTGAAGAGTATAAATATGCTTTTAATGTCTGCTTTAATTGAACCAATTCATTTTCTTAATATAATATGTGTGATTATTAGCATTCGTTCCACCAGATTATCTTCCCACGTCTACAACATTGTGTAACATCTAATTGATGCAATCCTTGAAAAGAATAAAATATCCAATATGAATATTTAAACAACGAATTGCTATAAATCTAAGATAAAAGTGGAACGTCTGTGAAAAGGTGGAATCATAGAAGAAGCTGAAGTCTTCCAGCAGTAGGCTAATATTGGAAAATCTTCAAATACTCCTTAAATTGAGCTCACAAAAAGGTAATTCGGAATTACAGAATGTGGGCAGCCATGAATAACGGGTAATTAAACATACTTGAAGGTCAGCTATCAAGGGGATTTGAAGATCATATTTAATAATCATTCACACCGCATCCACATTTATAGTTAGAGCGAAGCAAATTATGGATCTCAGGAAGTGTAAATGTTAAGATATTTCCTTGCCGGTTGTAAATATTTTAATCAAGCCAAAATTAAATACTTAACACGCTGAAGAAAAATATCTACTTGACCTGTTCTTCTCCAAGCAGAGATATGCATGGCTGAGTTTCCTAGATGGGAGACAAGCTGCCCGGAGTAAACTAGTTTATTTAGTCTTGTGTACTTTGGGGAATGTAAGATTAAATGTCATTGCGGAAAACAGTTGTGTTCAGATAAACAGTGGTTCGGAGGCACATCTAAACTGTAATTAATCTGAAGGAGAAATAGAACCATATCAAGAAATTGAACCAGTCATGCTGCAAATTGAAAATCTTCAATGTGAATCCTTATAAATAATGCATATTAGCATAATCTTGAACCATACATGAAAATAGGGCTGGGGAAAATTCCTCCGTGTGGACGTAAAAAGGCTTCCTGGCATGCACTTCAAGCTGTATTGGATCTGATGTTCGTCTCGATTAATGCTCGCATGCAAGAGAAACTTGCTCAGGTTCTTTTCCTGTATGATAGATACTGTCCCGCTAAAGGTTACACAGATTTCAATAGTCCCTTGGCAATCCGAGCTACTGTATAAGAGATGGTTTAAAGGGGAAGTACACATAAAATGTAATTCTTTATAGGAATATTCGATTAGGTGTCTACATTATTGAAATTATTCTGTATGCAGCTATAGTATTACGAATGCTCAATAGAGTACTGTTATTTTTTTTTTTTACCATTTGTTTCTCATACCGCTAGTCTTGAGTAATCATGAGCCAAGAGGAAAGTTTATGGAAATATATCATCTCTATTTTTTTTACTAATTAAAAGTGGATAGTAAAACTTTTTTTTTTTCATTTTTCTAATCTGTTTTTATTTTCTGAGTGTAGATTTTTTTTTTTATTCTATTGTCAGTTTGTGACTGTTGGGCAGCCAGCTTGCCTGTCTGAAAAATAGAAGATTTTTTTTGACTATTCTTAAGTTCAAAAGAAATCTAAAGTTTCAGAAGTGTATCCTACAGTGCTGATCCAGAGCAAAAGATCCTATGGAAAAGTTGCTAATTGTCTTATATTAGGAGAAAGTTTTTTCAGACTCTAAATAGGGCAATGAAATTAAATTCATGGATCAATGACCCATATGTAGCAATTTAATACATATAAGGTATAATCTTCAGTGGCAAAATTTGTACTTTCAACATGAATTGTGTTGTGGGTAAGGAGACATGTCTCTGATCCAGGTTTTCCTATGTTATTTGATTCTGTTAGAGGCCTTCATTATTGAAATTTTTCTCTATAGTATTACCGATGCTCAACAGAGTACTGTTACGTTTTTTTTATCCATTTTTTCTCATACCACTAATCTTGCGTTATCATGAGCCAAGAGGAAAGTTTATGTAAATATATAATCTCTATTTTTTTACTAATTAAAACCAGATAATAAAACATTTTTTTTATTTTCTGAGTGTAGATTTTTTTTATTCTATTGTCAATATGTGACTGTTGGGCAGCCATCTTGCCTGTCTGAAAAATAGAAAAAAAATGTGAAAAAACACAGTAGCATGAATAGACTCCTGAATATCTTTAGACATTTATAAATGCTTGTTTTATCCAGAGGAACAAGCATTGGGGAATGAACATGGCTGCTAAGCATAGACCCCATCCTACTGGGATGGGTTGCATCAGGACAGAGAGCTGAGCACCTACCTAAACTCTAATTTATACCTGCCTGTCAGTAATGACCCCTGCAGTAGTAATCCTTAGTAGCAATTTTTACTTTCAGTTTCACATCCATCCCATGATACATCAGCACAGCATTAACTGAGGCTATACCATTTCTGCCTGTGAGGAGGACAATTTAATTAACATTTCCTTCTATATTCTTCTAAATAAGCTACAGACCATAAATACACAGTCAGGAGGATGAGCTGGGATCTACTCTAATGTAACTGTGTGACAGGAGCTGTGTGATCATCATCAGTAACTGTGATAGGAGACCCTGTGTCCCCCTCTAGGCAATTTCTGTGATAGATGCAGACTGTGAAACTGTCTTAAAGGGGTTTTCCAGCCAAAATATGAACCTATTTAAAACAATGGGTTATATTCTCTGCATATGCAAAGTTTGTGCATGCAAATACGTCCATGTGAAGCCGGTCTAACAGCGAGCACACTAAACCGTGAAAATATAGGAATGAAGATGACGGAAACCCCTGTGCATTCTATGACTCATTGGATAAATGACAGTATTGTATATTTATAGAAATCCAAACCTCTGTTTCTTGATATAATCTAGTTATTTACTCCCAGTCGGCTTCCTAAGGGTACGTTCCTATTTGTCTCTGCCTGTTTGTCTGATTTTTGTTTTATTACAAGCTAGCTGCAGGATTAACAGGTTTACCCCAACATTTAATAAGCATCAATTAATGCTAAACAGACTGCACAGGAATTGCTTCCGGACTCAGAAAATCTTAATTCATTGTATATAAAACAGTCTGGAAGTTTACCAAATGCACACAAATGATGGAGCTGCCATTTCGTCGTCCTAGTTTATACCATGAAGACATTTAGCTGACAGTGGCATAATACAATTGATCTGCTTTTTAAAATAAAATGTTGCAGTGTTTGCATTTGTTACAGTTACATTCTATCTTTCGGCTCGTTCTACCCATAAACACGCATAGAGAAGTTTTGTTATACGATTGCTTGCCAATCACACCATATTGTATTTTAAAATGTAATCATATGGCATATGGAATGCTTACGTACTGCACACATGCTGCACATGCCACTCACATGCCACTCACATGCTGCACATATGCCACTCACATGCTGGACACATGCCACTCACATGCTGGACACATGCCACTCACATGCCACTCACATGCTGCACATGCCACTCACATGCCACTCACATGCTGCACATATGCCACTCACATGCTGGACACATGCCACTCACATGCTGGACACATGCCACTCACATGCCACTCACATGCTGCACATGCCACTCACATGCTGGACACACTGAATGCATGCCATACTCACACTGCTGGACACATGCAGTACAAGCCACACGTAAACCAATCACTCATACTTACCAGATCTCTTTTGCTCAATGTAGAATTCCTGCAGGCCACGAACAGATCTTCCCAACAGAGAGAATACATTCCCAGATATTGTTAAGCTATCACTGCTGAGTTCTAGTAAGTCCCAAAATCCCAATCCAACTCAACCCACACTGCAAGTCTTCAGTCTATTGGTCTATGAATATAATGGCACAATTAGAAATAAGGCTACCATGGATCCTGGGTTGTATAAAGATTGTGGAGTTTGTGGGACCCCCACTGGTCAAAAGTTTAGATGATTGTATAATGATATGTACAGTAAGCCAAGCGTACTACAAAGATATGGTACCAGAACCAAGCTTATTACATATATGCAGTACCAGAACCATGCTTGTACCACTATATCCACTACTACTATAATGAAAAGCATAAAAAATTTAGTACCATCATAAGCAGCACATAGTTGTACCCCCTTTCTTAGAGCAGATCTGGATACATGTGATGTGAATCTAGCCTAATTTAGGGTTTTTTCACGCAATATCTTTGTTTCCACTGTAGGTTTCTGACAGCAAGAAGGCTTTATTGTTTAAAGCAGAGATTACTTTGACTACAATCACTTGACTATGTTTTTCTGCCCTACAGAAATTTGGGTGAGTGTGTGCTTCTATGAATGTGGCTCAGTTGTTAACACTGTTGTCTTTCAGTGCTGGGGTCCAAGGTTCTAATCCCATGAAGGATAACACCTACATGGACTTTGAAAAATGTATCCAGTTGTCCTTAGTCAGATTTGAACCTACAACTGCAAGGCAGCAATGCTAATAATTGAGCCACCAAACATGCCCATTTTACTCTGAATACGAAGAATAAATGATGTTGCTCTTGGCGAAACCATGAAGAATGTCATAGCACCTGAGCCCAGGATTCTTAGGGGGCCCATAAGGCCTCTCTTCTCCATATAGAGAGCCAAGTACTATGAATAAAGCATTACAGTTGGGGGCCCTGTTACAGGTTTTGTATTGGGGCCCAGCAGCTTCAAGTTACACCTCTGACTGCTGGGCCCCAATACAAAACCTGTAACAGGGCCCCCAACTGTAATGCTTTATTCATAGTACACTGCTCTGCAGTGTTGGAGTTGTAGGTTCAAGTCTAACCGAGGGCAACATCCGGATGACAAGTCACACTAGTTTCCATTTCACATGGTGGTTCCTGAGATGAAAACCCACAGAGGAAAGAAAAACACTGTGAAAAGACCCTTCCAGATTTAATAAAAGTGTCTTAAAAATCACACACGTACACTTTATTTTACCTATAATGCACACAAACACATTTGCACACTTTTAGGATCCGTGCAGCCATAGTGAATACAATGTATATTTTCCGATATGGATTTGCATGCAGAAAATAGACAGAAAATTGCAATACAACAATGTAGATGAGGTTTCAAGAATTCTCATTCACATACTGTGATATAAATCTGCAGCATAAATTGGCACGCAGTGTAAAGTTAAAGTCCTCAGCATGTCAATCTGTGCAGCCAGTTTTCTCCAGATTCCACTCTATGAATTGAGGGGGTGAATCTGCACCAAAATCAATGACAGACCCGCATTTAACATATACAGATTTTGTATTTGATGTATTGCTCATTTCCTGCTGCAGGCAATCTGCTCCGAGAGGCTATATACCTACATATACCGACACTAAGGTCAGCCTCACATGAGCACAAGCGTAAAAATGCATGCGATAGCGCAATGTTTTCCTACAGTGCACATTACACGTATCTGCGCATTTTACTGTACTTTTTGAACTGTTAGTGGCCATTCACTTCAGCATAAGGCGCACTTGTGCCATGATTAAAATGCTTTGCAGCCTAATTAATACAAGATGTGTTTGTTTTGATGTGAAATTGCGCAAAGTGTTAGGTGTGCACCTACGGGGTCTTTGATGCGCAAATACGCACTAGAATAGAGCATGCTTCATTTGTTTTTGCACCTGCAAAAATGAAAGATGAGAATGAACCCATTGAAAACAATGAGTTCTATTCTCTGTGCATTGCGCGCTCAATTCTTGGCCGCGCAGATACGCTCATGTGTGTCCGCCCTTAAAGGTTCTTTAACCATACGCATTTGCATGTGTGTTTACGCACACCAAATTTGCCTACACAATATGCAGAGAGCACAGCCCATTGATTTAAATCTCTCTCCTCTCATTGCCGTATTTTGAATGCACATTTCACGCATGTGGAAAAAAATACGACCCGCTTTATTTTCCTGTGTACTTGCACACCAAGGAGCCCCATAGATGTCTATAGGAGGTGCGCAGTGCGCATGCAAAATGCAGGAAAATGCAGAATACGCTGCACATGTCCAGAAAAAGGGAACACATCTAGACTTCATTAGGCTAAATAGTTTTGTAAATCAGGGTGGGGAGTTTTGCATATGATCAAGCCCTAGGTGCTCAAAATGTACAATACTATGTGCTGATATTGCTGGGAGACATGCTATGGATATTGCTGGGAGACATGCTCCTCCATCCCCACTCCTGATTGTGGCATGGTCTTCCACAGAGGAGCTTTGGCAGCAGGAGCTTCCTAATGATGAAATCTGAGGGTAGTTTGGGTGGCCATGAAGAGAGGTAGCTTCTACCTCCTGCTCCCGAGCTCCTTTAAGCCTTGACCACCAGCAAGGAGGGGGAAAGTATTAAACCCTTGAGTTAGCCTTCCAATGGGGCAACCCCCCCCCACTCTCTGGACATATATGCAGCTACGAAAGCCAAAGACCTTGTGGCAGTGGGCTGCTGATAATAATACTGATTGTTGATGGACTGTTTGGGTGGCCATGTACCTCCAGGAGCCCCAAGTAGCTGCTCAAAACTCTCTCGCCAAAGATTAGAGAACTGCTAGGATTCTTATGATGCTTACGCAATATGAGAGAACAGTAAAGGAATGCAATTCAGGGTAATAATACAGATGTATATGGAATTCAGTGTCTCGGACAAGTAGTCAATGGAAGCCGTTCGTCATGCGATACTTCCGCTGTGAGCACAAGAGAAGTATCGCGTGATTACACGTCACCACCCACTCGCAAAACATCATGCGCTGCAATGCGTGCCTGCCAGCCAGCCAGGACTCGAACGGCGAATCTAGAGAGGTGAGTATGGGGACTTTGGGGGGCACTGTGTCAGATTTTGCTGCGATATTCCACTGGCGGAGTCCAACACGGCCTTGGGCATGAGGCCTAAGAATGAGACTATGTTAACACTAGTGCTTTTTTTGACTGATCCAGTTTTATTAAAAATGGAAATCAGAAAATGGAAAGAATCTGTAAGCTTTCCGCTTCCATCTATTTTTCACCATTTAAGTAGTGGTACTTCTTCAATGATTGTGGCTCAGTAGTTAGCATTGTTGCCTTGCAGTGCTGGGGTCCTCAGTTCCACTCTGATAAAGGGCAACATCAACTTTGAAAAACTCCATACAGCCATTACCCTTGGTCTGATTTGAACCTACAACTCCAGCAAGACAGCATTGCTAATGACTGAGCCAACATGCTTGTTCTTTTATTGCCGGAGGAATAAAAAAGTAAAAAGAATAAACACAAGGAGAGCATAAAAGCCCAATGCAGCCATCAACCCTGGTCAGATTTGAACTTACAACTTCAGCACTGCCAGGCAAGTGCTAACAACTGAGCCACCACACCTTCTAACACTGGTCTTAAAGATTCACATCTGACTATAGAGAACATCTGCATGGAGGTTGTTTGTTCTCATTGTGTTTAGTTTTCTCTTTCTTCTCAAGCATGATAGCTCAGTCATTAGTTCTGCTGCCTTGCAGGTTTTTCAAAGTTGATGTTGCTCTTGGTGAGATTTGAACCAAGGACCCCAACATTGCAAGGGAGCTATGCTGACCACTGAGCCACATTCATTGAAGAAGCGTCGTCATCATCATCATCATCATCATCATCATCATCATCATCATCATCATCATCATCATCATCATCATCATCATCATCATCATCATCATCATCATCATCATCATCATCATCATCATCATCATCATCATCATCATCATCATCATCATCATCATCATCATCATCATCATCATCATCATCATCATCATCATCATCATCATCTAGCTCTATACACCTTCCATTGAGTACAGGGCAATAAAAAAAGATCCATTTGTATTCCCTTCCCAAACAAAAGTGTAACAGTCTGCGCTTTTGATTCAGTGTAAAAAATGAAATGGAGACAGAAAATACAGAAAAAAGATTGAAACAGAAGACCTTCCACTTCAATACATTCCTATAGTCTTGAAAACGGAAACGTTTTCTTTCCATTTTGCTTTATGCATGACGGATCAGTGTGTAAGGCCCTGATCCTGCAAAGTGCTAGAATCCTTAGGGCTAATTCAGACTTCCATATTTGCAATTGCGCACGCTTCAGCACAACGCATTTGCACCGTGAATGAGGCAGATTTGCATGCTAATCAGTGCATTGTACTGTACGTTTTGTGCATGCAGGGCCTGTTCACATGAGCGGAAAATACACCCTGATTTAAAGAGTTCCAGATGAACTCCAGATGAACATTGCGCATTTGCCTATCTGCCATAGACTTACATGGGGGCCTTTGCTGGGCAATATGCAGAAATATAGAGCAGGTCCTATTTTTGTGCGCGCAAAAAATCAATCATATCGATGGTTTGTATTCTCTGCACATTGTGTGCATATATTTTGCACGTGCAAAAATGCACACCAAGGCCAGGCTCACATGAGCGTGTTGTAAATCGCTGCATATATAACACAGCATTTCACCACTGTGTGAGCCAGCATATCGACGTTATGGCACTGACTTTTCACTGCGCATGAAAGCATCTCTCACACACGCTGTCATGCGAAGTCTGACTTCTTTTTTTTTTTTTTTTTTAATCTCCCGTTCTGTCGCTTAGCAACGTTGTATATAAACAGCACACATATGAAATGTAATTGTGTATGTACAGCATTTATTACGAGCCCATAGAGAACAATAGGGGCTCCAATGCGTGTAATACACGGTAAAATAGAACATGGCGCGTTCTTTTGTACATGCGTATTATACAAGTGTGAATGGATCAATGGAAATCGATGACAATCAGAAGAATTTGGGAGATACCCCCAAGAATGGAATGAACCTCAGAGCGGGGTTCTTGCATCAGTGGAGAATATGAAAGGTCTAAAGGAGGTGTCCTTAAGGAGAACACTCAGGAGATGTGTGGAGACTCCTTGGGAGTGATTGGGTCAGGGGATGATATCGTCTCTACCCAAGGAGAGCACCCAGAAGGGGTGCTAGTCCCAATCATTGTTTTAAAGACTTGGTAAAAAGTCATACATTGATTTGAAGGAATGCTGCCATTCAATAGGTGGCACTGCAGAGGTATTGTTTCATCTTTCTTATTCGCAGGTCAATAGGAGAGATAACATACAGGCCTGTCACCTCATAGCACCAATGTAGAGATCATAAAACTGTCACATTCCTTACCAGTGGACTAATTAAGTATTTACTTCTCTGCCCATCCTGTCTGGTATTGTTTTAAGTGCAAATTAGTCCCTCTATGTCTGTGCCTTTTCAGATGAAACAATACCTCTGCAGCGCCACCTATTGAATGGCAGCATTCCCTCAAATCAATGTATGACTTTTTACCAAGTCTTTAAAACAATGATTGGGACTAGCACCCCTTCTGGGTGCTCTCCTTGGGTATATATATAGATATATATATATATATATATATATATATATATATACCCATCCAGATCCGTTTCATTTTGTCTGAGGAAGCATCCTCAGAGGTCTAAAAGCTCGATCTTACATCATGTATTTTTGTTAGCCATTAAAAGGTATGATATCTACAAGATTACTTGGTTTCTCTTGCTGAGAACAATCACATTTTTCTCTACTTGCGAACACGGTACCATACTTATTCTCATTATACTTTGTTGAAGGGGTTGTCCCGCGCCGAAACGGTTTTTTTTTTTTTTCAATAGCCCCCCCGTTCGGCGCGAGACAAACCCGATGCAGGGGTTAACAAAAAAAAACGGATAGTGCTTACCTGAATCCCCGCGCTCCAGTGACTTCTTACTTACCTTGCGAAGATGGCCGCCGGGATCTTCACCCTCGGTGGACCGCAGGTCTTCTGTGCGGTCCATTGCCGATTCCAGCCTCCTGATTGGCTGGAATCGGCACACGTGACGGGGCGGAGCTACGAGGAGCCGCTCTCCGGCACGAGCGGCCCCATTCAGAAGAAAGAAGACCGGACTGCGCAAGCGGGTCGAATCGGGCGATTAGACGCTGAAAATTAGACAGCACCATGGAGACGGGGACGCTGGCAACGGAACAGGTAAGTGAATAACTTCTGTATGGCTCATAATTAATGCACAATGTACATTAAAAAGTGCATTAATATGGCCATACAGAAGTGTATAACCCCACTTGCTTTCGTGGGACAACCCCTTTAAGTTACGCCCATATGAGCATGCCCTAATATGGTCGTAGGAAGAAGCATTTATAAATAATATAGTGACTGTATGTAAACTTGACTGTTACTTTGTTTTAATATTAGTAATAATGGCAATGTTGTTAAACAAAGTATGTCATTTCAGTACATGTTGATGGGATATTGTATGCCTCATACTGAATGTACATTGGTTGTCGTTTAGTGCATTTGGTCTATTTATATTTGCAGCGCTCTTCGGGGTATACGGTTGTCAGGCTTTTACTGTACAGAGAGCTGTTTTTCTGTTCTGAATGCCAATTGATGTACTAGAATCACGAATTAGCACTTGACTTATCATGGGTGAAGGACAAAGATTGATGTCTTCACCTGATGTTAACATGATGGAAAGACTCAAGTTAATTGTTTGCTTAGCATCACCTCAATAATCTCCACAGTTAGTAAACTGTTAATCCTCCACCTTATGTTCTTTATATTTTTTTTTACCAGTGATATAATACAGAAACTGTTCCTCTTCTGTGTTTTATTAAAAAGGTTTTCAGCAAATCCATTGTAAAATCAACGCAAAAAAGCTTTTCCACGCTCCAGTGGAGAGATTTCTCCAGGCTTACATTTGCCTTCTATGTAAGCTCTGTACAATAGACAGAACTATATTTACTCAGGATTATTGCTAAAGGCTCATCATGGGATAATGTCTTTAGAAATCAGTGCCCAATAGATATCTATGTTTCGCTTCATACATTTGGAGTTAGGTGAAGGTGTTAAAAATAGGATCTGAGTCTTTTTAAAGATTCTAAATGCAAATGAGGACAATGGGATTTATTTCTCCATCATACACTGTATATCTTTAAAGTTTCAAGGTAGTGAATATGTTTTTTTCCCCCCAGTAGTCTAGACATATAATGGAATATACTAGTAGGGTGGATTGTAAAGTATGAAACAAACACAATTCCAAAGAAATTAGGAAAGAGTTCATTACCACGGCAATATTTAATTCTGAGGGCCAATGGTTTTAAACAAATTAGTACATTTTTCTTAATTGAACATAAACTAATCAAAACATGTTGTTTGCAGGAATTTGCTGTATGTTCTGTAGTGTGGGATAATCAGAGGGAAAGCTAAAGCATGAGAATGATTATGGTCATCACGGGTAGTTGTCGCAGCAAAGCCAGTTGAGGGCTCCTTCACACTAGCGTAAGCGTATTCACGCTTGCAAGAGGAGGACGTGATTGTGCTCTGAATGGAGCCCGATTGCATCCTCCAGCGGATCCATGCTCCTTACTAAACTTTGCCCCTCTGCCGCCCATGCTCACATTGGTGCGGGACACACCCATGCCATGTTTGAATAGGCAGGCCAATTAAAACTGCAAAATTGCACAGTTCCGAATGAGATTTTGTGCACACATGCATGCATTTGTATACCCTCATAAACTCCTGTTGAGCCTCGGATTCGCAAACGTGCACAGAAATAGAGCATGTGGTGTATTTTCTCCAGCTGTGAAAATGAGCGCAGGAAATCAACCAATGTGAGTCAGCCCATTGAAACCTATGGATTTTAATGGTTGGAGTTCCAGTGGCAGATTTTCTGCACGCAAAAACGTGCCCAAAAGAGCTCATATGAAGGAGCCCTAAGGGCTCGGTCAGATGAGCGTAGTTTACACGCTGCTAAGCAATGTGTAAACCACGCTCCTGACATGCAGGAAAAGATTGCGTGACCAGGCTGCTTCTAGCTCTGTGGAGCAGCCTGGTCACATATCCGTGGTGCGGGCTGCGTGCTTCCATGGCTCCTATGAAAAGCACACTGCACAGCACGCCACAGAGCTGACAGCCGCTCCCAGGGTAGAGTCGGGAGGAACGGAGGGGAGATCTCTCTCTCCCTCTCTCCCGCCCGCTCCCCGCTGCGACTCGCCTGTCAGCTGCGGCGGCTCCGAATCTTCAGGGGCGAGCAGGGAGATACTCGGCTAAAGCACATTACTCGAGAGAGTAGTGCTTTAGCGAGTATACTTGCTCATTCCTAATAAGTACCTCTGTTTTTATTATTTTAGCAACACTGGACCAATTTTTAAAAACTTGTTTTGTAACCAGACAATTTCTTTAATTAAAAAGCGTCTGAACCATGGTCAGAGTGAGATCACAGAAACAACAGTGTGCTTATAGTCAATTGACAGATGAAGCGGCACACAATTTATTGCTTTCCATAAATACAGAAAATTACCAATGCCATTACCATCACAAATATTTCCGTCATCTGCTTTATGCCTGCATTTATCAGTTCCACTACATTGTGATACTAAACTTCAGCTAGAAAAAATATGTTGGATCTCTTAAATATAACTTTCAATTCATTGTTGTCATTTTGCTACACTACTGCTCATTAATTTCAATGCGCCCTCAAATTCATTGATTTCTCTGTAAAAGATGAATGAGTCTACCTGTTATTTTTAACACTTTCGGCACTCACATGGGTCGTACTTATACATTATTTATATAAATATCCTTGAAAACTGTAATTTTTTAAGAAACTGGACTATGAAACTTGTGTAAAAGAGAAATTATCTTTGGCGCCCATTGCAGCAATCACAACATAGGGCATATTCATCCTTGAATTCCGAGCATGCTTGGAGCGTGGAACACATAGGAAACAGGACTGGCGAGAGGTGAAATACAACTAGTCAGGAGTGAGAAAGATAGAGCTGACAGCAGTCACTGCCCAGTCATAGCCATAGGCTATCAATTGTGGCTGAGCATAATTGTCTTCCAAGTATGGGGGCTTTGCGGTGGGTCTGTAGATGACTATAGAGACCTATTCTTGATCCGCAGGTTCTTTTGTAGTGGGGGCATCAGTTTCTAAGTGGAAGACAGTCCCGAAAAAGGTCCTGACTACAGTACTGGTCTTTATATTTTACATGCTCTGAGCATGCTCGGAATGCAATGATGAATATGCCCATAGCGTTCAAGAGCAGAATATGAAACATTTAGGCCTCATGTCCACGTGGAAAATCAGGCCCGCTACGGATTCTCCATAGAGAATCCGTAGCGGGTCCCTCCTGCCCCACGGACATGAGCGCTGAAAATAAGAATTAACTCACCTCTCGCACGCTCCGGATCTTCCCTTCGTCGAGGCTTCATCTTCTCTCCGTCGCGGCCGAATCTTCTTTCTTCGGCCCGGCGGATTTGCACGGCACGTCGGTTGCGTGCCGCACGCATGCTCCGGCCGGAAGAAAAAAGATCCGTCCGCGACGGAGAGAAGATGAAGCCGTGAAAAAGGGAAGATCCGAAGCAGGTGAGTATATTCTGATTCAATAGAAGCCTGCGGGAGCCGTCCCCGCGGGAGACCCGCACGAAAATGGAGCATGGTCCTTTTTTTTTCATGCTCCATTTTTAAAAAAATCACTTTTATTAACCATCCGTGGGTATTTATCTACCCGCGGGTGGTCAATGCATCCCTATGGGATGGGGAACCGCATGCGGGTGATCCGCTGCGGATCTTAAATCATATTTTGTCTGTGGACATGAGGCCTAAAGGAAAACGAGGTTCAATTTATTTGTAAACAATGTGTATGAGTACAAAACCTGTTCATTTGTCTAAATAAATCAATGTACAGCAAAACAATAATGTGGTATAGTGTTAGCCAGATGTATGAGTTATCACCTCATGTACATATGTTGATGTTGCATCATTTAATGGTTCTGTATTTTTTTCAGTTTTTCCTTTAGTAACCTGTACTCTGAAAGTTTTCCTCTATAATGTTTCTGGTTAGTCAATAAAGGTATCACCGCTATAACACTTTTGTCAGTTTTATACAAGAATATTTAACATCACCTAAATAAATCCATATTAAACACAAACTACATTAGCTTTTTTTGTACATTTCTGAAAATCATCAATTTGGGTGGTGGATTGAAATTAATGAGCAGTCGTGTATTATGTATAACATGATGGAAACAACACAACATTTCTTATAGTATGATTGATGGCTATAGTTTACTATAACTTCAGTTATCTGCATTTTCTGCCAGCCATGACAATATACAGTACATTAACCATCTGAAAGGGAAATGTAGCATTGTATTTCGAGCCCTCCGGGGTGACGTTAATGGCCTCTGGACTGAAATCTAAATCACAGCCCATAAGAAGCACGAACATAGCCTGTGGGATGATAAGTGGAGACTTTCAGGTATGCATTATGCACGGAGTAGAGTTGTGTGAGCTGAGCCTTTATGGAGACACACTAAGATCCTTTAGCTACAAACAACGAAGATGAAGGCACTGCAAATCCTGTTTTATGGTGACTCTATACAGCATCACTATAGTCCAGTGGATTCGCAGTCAGGTAAAACATAGATAAGAGTGTTGTTGTTAAAGGAGTGTATTCTGCACAGGGATGAGTTACAAGTGGTGACCACAAGGTTGTGTCTTGGGTCCTATTCATTCTAATATGTTTGTAGGTGACACAGGAGAGGGTTTAAGAGGCAAAAGTATGGGGGTTGACACAAATTGAATACTAGCGGAGCCCAGGGTGCCAGTGGGATTTGCCTTTGGGGTGCAGGGCAGCTGCATCTAATTATGGTGTCATAAATAGGCTGTAAGCCTGGATGGTGCACTACATTTACTATGTGGCCTGACACCGTGTATATGCCTTTTTTGTGCAAGAATAGTACTAAGCAGTCGAATCCCTCAATATAAGAAAGGTGTGTGAGTGGTTGTTCATCAGTACCTTGCACCTGTGTGGTGGCTCCTCCATTTAGCAGTCTGGCTGTCTGCATGTTGGGAGATAAGTGGTGTTTTAGCTGCCCTCTTGTATCAGCATATCAGTAAGTATATGGCCGCTTTCTGTAATTTTTTGGTCTGTTTATATTTCCCATTTCTGTGATTTTGTTCTATTTGGTAGGTTTAAAACTTTATTAAAATCAATATTGTATATAGGCAATTGTAATGACCCAGAGGGTCCTACAGGGTAATCAAAAGAGTTAATAAGTCCTAGGAACCTCGCTATGAGCCCTTAGGGGGATAATGGAAGCACCCTGTGGGAGAAAGACACTGTGTCTCTCTAAACCACGGGTTAAATCTTGTCTGCGTAGCAACAGCTAATTATCTGATTGGCTGCTGGCAGCTAATTTTTTGTTTGGTGGAGGGGGAAGAGTTGAGTGAGCTAGGAGGGGAGGGAGTAAGTCAGCAGGAGAAGAGGAAGTGCAGGAAACTAGAGGAAATGCACAGTTAGAGGATGGAGCGCAAGAGAAGAGGAAGCTAGGAGAGGGGCTGGAGAGTATTGGAGTAGTCCAGGAGTGCAGCACCCTGATCCGACAGCACCCGGAGCAGGAGCGGAGTCTTTTTTATCCATGCTCGAAGGAACCAGAGCCAGGGCAGACCCTGTGGAGGCTGTTCAGAGAGGAGTAAGCTCAACCGCGAGTGTAATTCATCTCTGAGAAGCCAGAAATCAGTGGTATTACCTGGAAGTCACACTAGTCCTTCCATTCCTCCACAAATACCCGCTCAGCGCAGCAACCTTTTAACTTAGTCTGGTAGTCTTATCCTCCAAGAGAGAGTTCAGAACACATAATCTGTCATTTCGTGTGTGAGAGAAAAACTGTTGAAGTTTCTACTACCTGCTAAAACTGTCAAGAGAATTCTAACCTGTCATCTTGCAAGAGTCAGTAAAAACTGTGTGCCTCCAGTTTTACTAAAGCTCTTTGGTCTGGACTCTTTATTTTACTGTTGCAACTTACTCAGAGGCACTGGCGTCACGTTGAACTTGTACCATTTGCTGTCACCAATCAACTTTGCGAAATCCGCCTACTGCACGAGTCATCGTTCCATACAGAGTAGCCGTCACTGTGACTAGGCCTGAGTTAGAACACCCACTCAAGTCACTACTGCTAACTTCAGTTTGCTGCACAATCCCATCCAGGAACTATGGATTAACGCCTCTATACTATGAGCTTGTGTTCTTATATGCTTTTCTCAGGCCATACCCATGAGTGAAACACTTTTATTCTATTCTCTGAATCTATAAGTGTAACAACCCCACCGGTCTGTGGATTTTCTACCCTTGTCCCTGGCAGTGTGTATGTCATTGTCCAGATTTGTTCCCCAGGAAGTCTCAAGATGCTCAGTTCAGAAGAACCAGAGCCTCTTATAGCAGCTCTTGGAGCTTCATACCTCTCTGCTGCACCTTCACTCCACAGTACCCACAGTAGAGTCAACGCAGCTCCTGCGGCTTCTCTCTTTTATCTGCTGTGCTTCCAGAACTCTTGGCGGTGCATGCCACTGTGTCTACCTCCCATTGGCAGCAGCTCCTTTTCATGCTCTTTCACCTCCTGAGTATTTCTCCAGAAGCGTTTCCAGCTGACAACTGCAGCCCCTGCGCTCTGCTCATGATACAGCATAATTTCCTTTTATCAGCCAATCAGTGAATTTCCTCCTGGGCATACACAGTTTTCATCAATGAAAGATAGTGTACAATTTGGCGCGTACAATTTGGCGCCCGTGACTGTTTTTGCACAACTCATAGTCTATCGTCATGGCAACCACTCAACTCTTCAGAGGAGCCCCTTACATGGTTATTCTAAAAGGGAGCAAAAAGTGTGGATAAGAAAGAGATCCAATAATACCCTTGTAGAGGTGCACTATAGAGAATGGCCTGTAGGGGGCAACAGACAGGCATTCTGGTGCTGGAGAAAAGGAAAACACCCACAGGTATGGTATGGAATGGAAGATATATGTCACAGAGGTTGTTAGCTTTTGTGATATAGATCAGTCCAATATTACTCCAGGCCAGATCTTACACCTGAACCAGCAAGCTATGTAAAGAGTCAGGTAGAAGTGAGAAGGAGGTGTGTTTCTGGGAGAACCAGTCTTGTGTTGTGACCAGACTGCTGGTTAAACTAACTCCTGTTGTAAGCAGAGAGAGACGCTGTCCTGGCAGGACGCTTGGGGAACTCTGGCCCTGGGATTGAGGTCTGGAGATGCTACAGCATGGCGATGAGCTGCGCTTCTGGACTACTACAGGTCTGTGAAGGTGAACCGACCTGTTACTGTTTGGCAGCTGTGGACTTAATTGCTCCTCCTGGGGATTGTGGAGGATTAAATTGAAAGGACTTTGCAAATGTTATCATTTTTCTGGAGACCCAGTCATTTCTGTTCTGCTAAAACTTATGTTGAATAAACTAACAGAGGAGTGAAAGTGACCATTGGCGTACTCAGTAACCCCCGTGTTGTTACATATGGTGGAGGATGCGCTGGCACAAGCGGTGAATGTCTCAGCTCAAAAGCTCCAGTGAAAATGCAGACAGCCTCTAGGAGTATGGAGGAATTGCTGAAGGAAATAATACAAGAGAAGGTGCAGCAACAGGAGACCATGGCTCAGCAGCAAAAAGCCCATGTGGAGGCTATGCAGGTGCAGCTAGAAGAAAGGCAACTCCTAATGAAGCAGTTGGCTGCACTGACAGAGTCAGTCAGAGCTACAGAGAAGATAGCACCTCCAATCCAAAGGGAGACTGTCTGAAAGGAGAATGAGCACCTCATAAGAGAAACTGAAGCTGATCACAGGGCGTTGTTGGGAAAACAAACCCATAGGTGTGAACAAGGCTTAAAAAAGTCGAAGACACAGTCAGCAAAGAGAAATGTTGAATGAGAAGTTCTGTAGTGGATATCCGCCATACCTATACTTTCGGGACAATGGACATACATTTCATGTGGACAGGAGACTTGTTTTTATAAATGTATACCAATGCCAGTATTACTCCATTTTGTTTGCTCTTCTACACATATATATATACTTTTTGTGTATCCAATATATTTACTTTCTTAAATGAAAAAAATGGTGAAACTTGCCAATTCTCTAAACTCCTACAGATGCAAGCAGAAGCTAGCAGTCTGCAAGAACGCTCTATTTCCCGATTCTTAGTAACTTTAGCAGGGGTAAAATCAGAAATAAACCACCGTCTGAAGCAGTACCGTTTTTAGCTACCGCAATAATAACCCAAGCAGTTTTACTGGAAACTTATGCAAATAACATGGGAAGTTTATGCAATTAATAGTTCAAGCTGTAACCTCCAATCATATCGGAGAAACCACACGTGGGTCCAAGACAACCCACTCATCTCGTCCTGCCCTCTCCGGACTGATACCACGTGACGGGCAATAACAGATGACCGGATGATGGAAGAATTTCAAGATGCTTATCCAATAATTAAACAATACATTGTATCTATGTAATCTTTGACCTGCCCAGATGGGCAGATATGTTAAACTCTTTAAAAGAGGCTGTGCGCCCACAAGTAAAGCAGAATTGAGGAAGCTTATACATGCTGAACCTGTGTCAGTGTGAAAACTTCTTATGTGCATGATCAATTCGTAACCAATCAGGAAAGGGTGCAAACATTTCTATTTGAGTAGGCTGTGGACTCACAAAGGAAATCCACGACAGTTCAGATATATCCGCTTAAAGAAAAGCTGGAAATGGAGAAAGCTGCTTGCAGCAAAGCAGAGAAGCAAGTAGAGGTATTGAGAGGAATACTGGACTTTAAGAAAGCCCAAGAAGCTCGTCAGGAGCAAGTGCTGACCCAGCTATAGATAAGCAGGGATGAAGAAATAGAACTGTATGAAGCTCAGATGCAGAACCTTATGCGCTAGCTATGAGCAAACTGTCCCAATGGTTAGAGCTAGCTGAAAACACCAATCACAGCCAGCACTTCCAGGAGGCAGGGATTTTTCAATTTAGAAGATGATGAAGAAAAACAGTGCCGTTACCCGGGGAGAAGACGAGACCAGCCTGACAGCGTTTCTAAGGTGTTGTATGTGTTTTTTTTTTTATTTTTGCCTGCAGTTAGGGCTTAGATTAGAGCTTTTACAGTAGGATTTACTACTGTCAAAGTTGCATCGCACTGCACAAAAATCGCATTTTCGTGCAATGCGATTGTAACAGAGAAGAAGCCTCTATAGGGAAACATAGGCTACAAAACCTCACGAGTTGTGTGCATATCACCGGACCTGCAAGGTTTTTGTGTCGGGTTGTTGCATGCTACAAAACATTGAATGTGTGAAGTAACCCATAGGAAAGCATGGGCTCCTCATACATGCGAATTGTAGCAACGCCACAAAATCGACCGAGTGAAGGAGGCCTTAAAGTACAAGTTATTAAGTCCGAGCTGAGCGTTCATGCACCCCGCCCGGCACTGGGTTCACATGGGATAACTAAACTCCAGAAATTCCTATGTAAAACACAAAAAACACCACCCAACACTAACAAGGTAAATATGGGGGAATCTAGCCAACCAGTCAAAGGGAGAAAAATACCCCTGCCTAAAGTGGGGCAATTGTTCCCACAAGGCCAGCCCGACATCCCAAACCTAGGCCAACTAAATTGACCCTAGGTAGATACAGGAAATGTCAATAGGCAGGTGATAACAACTAATAACAGGAGTAACAGCACGAACAGCACCAGGATATAAATCAATACACCAAAAATCAATACATGAACTACTTAGCTAATTCGGATAGAAACACCTAGGGAAAATGACGAGACCAACTTTGCAGGAAAAAAAAATCTGCCCTCCATCCCTGTCAGTTGCTGCGCCATCCTGAACCTGGGTTGCACCCCCTACCCCCACAGCACTGTTTTCCGGTTTGAGATGTTTGTGAGCACTAGAGATGAGCGCGCACCAAAATGCTCGGGTGCTCGTTACTCGGGACGAAATTATCGCGATGCTCGAGGGTTCGTTTCGAGTAACGAACCCCATTGAAGTCAATGGGCGACTCGAGCATTTTTGTATTTCGCCGATGCTCGCTAAGGTTTTCATGTGTGAAAATCTGGGCAATTCAAGAAAGTGATGGGAACGACACAGCAACGGATAGGGCAGGCGAGGGGCTACATGTTGGGCTGCATCTCAAGTTCACAGGTCCCACTATTAAGCCACAATAGCGGCAAGAGTGCCCCCCCCCCCTCCCAACAACTTTTACTTCTGAAAAGCCCTCATTAGCATGGCATACCTTAGCTAAGCACCACACTACCTCCAACAAAGCACAATCACTGCCTGCATGACACTCCGCTGCCACTTCTCCTGGGTTACATGCTGCCCAACCCCCCCCCCCCCCCCCCGCACGACAGTGTCCACAGCGTACACCAAATTGTCCCTGCCCAGCCTTCAGCTGCCCTCATGCCACGCCACCCTCATGTCTATTTATAAGTGCGTCTGCCACAGGAAAAGCAGGCACACACTGCAGAGGGCTGGCATGGCTAGGCAGCGACCCCCCCATAAAAGGGGCGGGCCGATAGTCCACAATGCTGTACAGAAGCAATGAGAAATCCAATCCTGTGCCACCTCCATCTGGAGCTGCACACGTGGGCATAGCAATGGGGAACCTATGTGCCACACACTATTCATTCTGTCAAGGTGTCTGCATGCCCCAGTCAGACCGCGTTTTTTTATAAATAGTCACAGGCAGGTACAACTCCGCAATGGGAATTCCGTGTGCACCCACAGCATGGGTGGCTCCCTGGAACCCACCCGCTGTACATAAATGTATCCCATTGCAGTGCCCATCACAGCTGAGGTAACGTCCGATTAAATGCAGGTGGGCTTCGGCCCACACTGCATGCCCCAGTCAGACTGGGGTTCTTTACAAGTGGACAGCTGTAGTAACAACTCCCTGTGGACCCACAGCATGGGTGGGTGCCAGGAACCCACCGGCGGTACATAAAAATATCCCATTGCATTGCCCATCACAGCTGAGGTAATGTCGTGGTTAATGCAGGTGGGCTTCGGCCCACACTGCATGCCCCAGTCAGGCTGGGGTTCTTTACAAGTGGACAGATGTAGTAACAACTCCCTGTGGACCCACAGCATGGGTGGGTGCCAGGAAGCCACCGGCGGTACATAAAAATATCCCATTGCATTGCCCAACACAGCTGAGGTAGTAATGTCGTGCTTAATGCAGGTGGGCTTCGGCCCACACTGCATGCCCCAGTCAGACTGGTAATATGTACCTTAACAGTAACCTCGTTGGTGGTAATGTGGTGGTGACTGCGGACCTGGTAGCGCGGTTTTATGTAGTTGGTTTTCGGAATGTGGCCAGGATTAAGTGGGCCGTGGCGGGGGGATGGTGGTGGTGCTCTCTTGTTGTGTCGTTAAAGGTGAAATTCTTGGACTGCCACCAGACGGACCAATGCAAAGGTATTTGCCAAGAATGTTTTCATTGTTGGAGGAGGAGGGGGATGTTTTGGAGGCACTATGTGTCCTCTACACGTGTCTGTGGTTATATGCACCTTAACAGTAACAGCGTTGGTGGGAAATGGTCTCGCCGCCATCATGTCTTTGTGAAGCCTCTGTTTCCACACCCCAGTGACATACCATTAGCAGCGGTATAGGCAGAGCCCAGAATTATTAACATTTCAGCTGTAGCATTAGCGACAGGCCCCACTAACATATCACTAGCAGCAGTATAGGGGGAGCGCAGTCTTAGTTCCATTTCAGTAATAGTAGCACTCAAGACAGGCCCCAGTAACATTCCCATTGCAGCAGTTTAGGGAGATAACAGTCTCTTTCACATTTCAGTAGCTGCAGTACAGACAAGGCCCCAGTTACATTTATGTAGCTAAAGTGTAGGCCAACCCCACACACCTTTCTGTACCATGAGTGCAGGCGAAGAACATAGAAATTACTATGATTACACTGTAGGTGAGGGCCCCAAAAAATTGGTGTACCAACAGTAGTAATGTACCTCAGAAAAAATTGGCCATGCCCAACCAAGATGGCAGGTGAAACCCATTAATCGCTTTGGTTAATGTGGCTTAAGTGGTAACTAGGCCTGGAGGCAGCCCAGTTTAATGAAAAATTGGTTCAATTTAAAGTTTCAACGCTTTTAAGAGCATTGAAACGTATAAAAATTGTTTAGAAAGATTATATGAGTGAGCCTTGTGGCCCTAAGAAAAATTGCCCGTTCGGCGTGATTACGTGAGGTTTCAGGAGGAGGAGCAGGAGGAGGAGGAGGAATATTATACACAGATTGATGAAGCAGAAATGTCCCCGTTTTGGATGGTGAGAGAGAACGATGCTTCCATCCGCGGGTGCAGACTACGTATTGCTTAGGTATCGCTGCTGTCCGCTGGTGGAGAAGAGAAGTCTGGGGAAATCCAGGCTTTGTTCATCTTGATGAGTGTAAGCCTGTCGGCACTGTCGGTTGACAGGCGGGTACGCTTATCTGTGATGATTCCCCCAGCCACACTAAACACCCTCTCTGACAAGACGCTAGCCGCAGGACAAGCAAGCACCTCCAGGGCATACAGCGTGAGTTCAGGCCACGTGTCCAGCTTCGACACCCAGTAGTTGTAGGTGGCAGAGGCGTCACGGAGGACGGTCGTGCGATCGGCTACGTACTCCCTCACCATCCTTTTACAGTGCTCCCGCCGACTCAGCCTTGACTGGGGAGCGGTGACACAGTCTTGCTGGGTCGCCATAAAGCTGTCCAGGGGCTTAAAGACTGTTGCACTGCCTGTACTGTACATGCTGCTCGATCTCCGCACCTCCCCTGCTACCTGGCCCTCGGAACTGCGCCTTCTGCCACTAGCGCTGTCGGATGGGAATTTTACCATCAGCTTGTCCGCCAGGGTCCTGTGGTATAACAACACTCTCGAACCCCTTTCCTCTTCGGGAATGAGAGTGGAAAGGTTCTCCTTATACCGTGGGTCGAGCAGTGTGTACACCCAGTAATCCGTAGTGGCCAGAATGCGTGTAACTCGAGGGTCACGAGAAAGGCATCCTAACATGAAGTCAGCCATGTGTGCCAGGGTACCTGTACGCACCACATGGCTGTCTTCACTAGGAAGATCACTTTCAGGATCCTCCTCCTCCTCCTCCTCCTCCTCCTCAGGCCATACACGCTGAAAGGATGACAGGCAAGCAGCATGGGTACCGTCAGCAGTGGGCCAAGCTGTCTCTTCCCCCTCCTCCTCATCCTCCTCATGCTCCTCCTCCTCCTCCTGAACGCGCTGAGATATAGACAGGAGGGTGCTCTGACTATCCAGCGACATACTGTCTTCCCCCACCTCCGTTTCCGAGCGCAAAGCATCTGCCTTTATGCTTTGCAGGGAACTTCTCAAGATGCATAGCAGAGGAATGGTGACGCTAATGATTGCAGCATCGCCGCTCACCACCTGGGTAGACTCCTCAAAGTTTCGAAGGACCTGGCAGATGTCTGCCAACCAGGCCCACTCTTCTGAAAATAATTGAGGAGGCTGACTCCCACTGCGCCGCCCATGTTGGAGTTGGTACTCCACTATAACTCTACACTGCTCATAGAGCCTGGCCAACATGTGGAGCGTAGAGTTCCACCGTGTGGGCACGTCGCACAGCAGTCGGTGCACTGGCAGATTAAACTGATGTTGCAGGGTCCGCAGGGTGGCAGCGTCCGTGTGGGACTTGCGGAAATGTGCGCAGAGCCGGCGCACCTTTACGAGCAGGTCTGACAAGCATGGGTAGCTTTTCAGAAAGCGCTGAACCACCAAATTAAAGACGTGGGCCAGGCATGGCAAGTGCATGAGGCTGCCGAGCTGCAGAGCCACCACCAGGTTACGGCCGTTATGACACACGACCATGCCCGGTTGGAGGCTCAGCGGCGCAAGCCAGCGGTGGGTCTGCTCTGTCAGACCCTGCAGCAGTTCGTGGGCCGTGTGCCTCTTATCTCCTAAGCTGAGTAGTTTCAGCACGGCCTGCTGACGCTTGCCCACCGCTGTGCTGCCACGCAGCGCGACACCGACTGCTGGCGACGTGCTGCTGCTGCCGACACATCTTGATTGCGAGACAGAGGTTGCGTTGGAGGAGGAGGAGGAGGAGGGTGCTTTAGTGGAGGAAGCATACAGCACCGCAGATACCACCACCGAGCTGGGGCCCGCAATTCTGGGGGTGGGTAGGACGTGAGCGGTCCCAGGCTCTGACTCTGTCCCAGCCTCCACTAAATTCACCCAATGTGCCGTCAGGGAGATGTAGTGGCCCTGCCCGCCTGTGCTTGTCCACGTGTCCGTTGTTAAGTGGACCTTGGCAGTAACCGCGTTGGTGAGGGCGCGTACAATGTTGCGGGAGTCGTGGTCGTGCAGGGCTGGGACGGCACATTGGGAAAAGTAGTGGCGACTGGGAACTGAGTAGCGCGGGGCCGCCGCCGCCATCATACTTTTGAAGGACTCCGTTTCCACAACCCTATACGGCAGCATCTCAAGGCTGATAAATTTGGCTATGTGGACGGTTAACGCTTGAGCGTGCGAGTGCGTGGCGGCGTACTTGCGCTTGCGCTCAAACACTTGCGCTAGCGACGGCTAGACGGTGCGGTGCGAGACATTGGTGGATGGGGCCGAGGACAGCGGAGGTGAGGGTGTGGGTGCAGGCCAGGAAACGGTAGTGCCTGTGTCCTCAGAGCGGGGTTGGATCTCAGTGGCAGGTTGGGGCACAGGGGGAGAGGCAGCGGTGCAAACCGGAGGCGGTGAACTGCCTTCGTCCCACCTTGTGGGGTGCTTGGCCATCATATGTCTGCGCATGCTGGTGGTGGTGAGGCTGGTGGTGGTGGCTCCCCGGCTGATCTTGGCGCGACAAAGTTTGCACACCACTGTTCATCGGTCGTCAGGCGTCTCTGTGAAAAACTGCCAGACCTTAGAGCACCTTGGCCTCTGCAGGGTGGCATGGCGCGAGGGTGCGCTTTGGGAAACAGTTGGTGGATTATTCGGTCTGGCCCTGCCTCTACCCCTGGCCACCGCACTGCCTCTTGCAACCTGCCCTGCTGCTGCCCTTGCCTCCCCCTCTGAAGACCTGTCCTGAGTAGGCGTTGCAAACCAGGTGGGGTCAGTCACCTCATCGTCCTGCTGCTCTTTCTCAGAATCCTCTGTGCGCTCCTCCCTCGGATTTACTGCCCTTACTACTACCTCACCGATAGACAACTGTGTCTCATCGTCATCGTCCTCCTCACCCACTGAAAGGTCTTGAGACAGTTGCCGGAAGTCCACAGCCTCATCCCCCGGACCCCGGGAACTTTCCAATGGTTGGGCATCAGTGACAATAAACTCCTCTGGTGGGAGAGGAACCACTGCTGCCCAATCTGAGCAGGGGCCCGAGAACAGTTCCTGGGAGTCTTCCCGCTCCTGAGCATGTGTCATTGCAGTGGAGTGAGGAGGCTGGGAGGAAGGAGGAGCAGCAGACAGAGGATTCGGATTTGCAGCAGTGGACGGCGCAGAACTGTGGGTATACGATAGGTTGCTCGAAGCACTTTCTGCCATCCACGACAGGACCTGCTCACACTGCTCATTTTCTAATAAAGGTCTCCCGCGTGGACCCATTAATTGTGCGATGAATGTGGGGACGCCAGAAACGTGCCTCTCTCCTAATCGCGCAGCAGTCGGCTGCGATAAACCTGGATCAGGAGTTCGGCCTGTGCCCACACCCTCACTTGGCCCTCCGCGTCCTCGGCCGCGTCCACGTCCTCTAGGCCTACCCCTACCCCTCAGCATGAGGTATTACCATTGACTTGATTTCCCAGCCAGGAAATAAATTGGCGCAAGCCTGCTGTTAAACTTAGCTGGCTGTGTATGATTTTTGTTTAAGTTCTCCACCCAGCACACACGTACCCAGAACGCTGAGGACTGTCAGAGGCAGGCCAAATAGAATAGTAGTTGCCCTTTTTTTTTAAAGGAAAGGCCCACTGCGTATATTCAATTAATAATAAATGTGTTGTGGCCCTGCAGTGTGTCACAGAACTGCAGTGTTGCACAGTTATTAACTACAGCAGAGCGGTGATTTCCCAGGCAGGAAATAAATTGGCGCAAGCCTGCTGTTAAACTTAGCTGGCTGCGTATGATTTTTGTTTAAGTTCTCCACCCAGCACACACGTACCCAGAACGCTGAGGACTGTCAGAGGCAGGCCAAATAGAATAGTAGTTGCCCTTTTTTTTTAAAGGAAAGGCCCACTGCGTATATTCAATCAATAATAAATGTGTTGTGGCCCTGCAGTGTGTCACAGAACTGCAGTGTTGCACAGTTATTAACTACAGCAGAGCGGTGATTTCCCAGGCAGGAAATAAATTGGCGCAAGCCTGCAGGCCAAATAGAATTTTTTCCCTTTTTTTTTAAAGGAAAGGCCCACTGCCTATATTCAATCAATAATAAATGTGTTGTGGCCCTGCACTGTGTCACAGAACTGCAGTGTTGCACAGTTATTAACTACAGCAGAGCGGTGATTTCCCAGCCAGGAAATAAATTGGCGCAAGCCTGCAGGCCAAATAGAATTTTTTCCCTTTTTTTTTAAAGAAAAGGCCCACTGCGTATATTCAATCAATAATAAATGTGTTGTGGCCCTGCACTGTGTCACAGAACTGCAGTGTTGCAGAGTTATTAACTACAGCAGAGCGGTGATTTCCCAGCCAGGAAATAAATTGGCACAAGCCTGCAGGCCAAATAGAATCTTTGCCCTTTTTTTTTTAAAGGAAAGGCCCACTGCGTATATTCAATCAATAAAATATGTCTTCTGGCCCTGCCTACACAATTCTGTCCCTGGAGTATTACTGCAGGGCGCAATACTCTGCACGGCCGATTTGGAAAAAAAAAAAATGTGCAACACTGCTAACAGCAGCCTCCACAGTACTGCACACTGTTAGATGTGGCCCTAAGAAGGACCGTTGGGGTTCTTGAAGCCTACACTAACTCCTAACACTCTCCCTGCCTAACCACCACTTCTGTCCCTGTAGTATTACTGCAGGGCGCAATGCTCTGCACGGCCGATTTGGGGAAAAAAAATGTGCAACACTGCTAACAGCAGCCTCCACACTACTGCATACTGTTAGATGTGGCCCTAAGAAGGACCGTTGGGGTTCTTGAAGCCTACACTAACTCGTAACACTCTCCCTACAGCAGCTCCGGCACCAGCAGCACTGTCCCTCAGCTATCTCACAAGGCATCTGAGGCGAGCCGCGGGAGGGGCCGACTTTTATACTCGGGTGACATCTGATCTCCCCAGCCACTCACAGCAGGGGGGTGGTATAGGGCTAGAACATCACAGGGGGAAGTTGTAATGCCTTCCCTGTCTTTCAATTGGCCAGAAAAGCGCGCGAACGTCTCAGAGAGGAAACTGAAAGTAACCCGAACATCGCGTGGTACTCGTTACGAGTAACGAGCATCCCGAACACGCTAATATTCGCCCGAGCATCAAGCTCGGACGAGTACGTTCGCTCATCTCTAGTGAGCACTTATTTGTGATTTTTTTTTTTCCACATCTTTTTTTCTTCCATTACATATTAAATTAATTAAAAAATAAATTATAAAAGTTTATCTTATATTAACCTTATTACATTAACTACAGATTAATTGAATTCATTTCTGTACAGACAGTTGTTAATTAAAATTTAGGGAATGTAACAGTTTTTTTTTTGTTTTTTTTTTCAGAATAGCATATATTTATATTTTGCTTTCAGAACAACAAGTAATAAAATATTACTTTACATGATATACTGATGCTAATTAGCACTTTGAGAACCAGCAGATGTTTTCATGACATCTATATATTGCTAGTTCAGGCAGTAAAATATAATTGCAATGATAAAAATTAAGTATAGAAATGGAAATAGGGATGTTTGTTAGTAATATTTTGTAACTTGCACTTTTTGCATGTCATAGGATAATGCTCTTCTCAGTTGTGCTATAATGCTTTTGTGAAATATGTTAACTGTACTGTGTGTCTATATATCGTCATTAATATACAAAAGATAAAATCAGTAGGGTGGAATGGTTGAGGCTGAAGGCATATTTAGATGGGATGAATGTTGGACAAATGATGCCCGACACTCGTCCATACATACACTCACTCTCGTGCTGTTGCACGGGAGCTTGTATCACTGGCTTGCTCATAGACTGGCCAACTGGCTGCAGGACATTTCACTCCTTGCGTTCCTCGCCCCTCTCAATTGACTTAACATAGCAGCTGTTCAATACTGAACAGCTGCTATTTACAATGAGCGATCATCGTTCAGCTTATTGTCCATTGTTTATGCACTTTTTTTCAACTCACAGTGCTCCTTAAAGGGGTTGTCCCGCGAAACAAAGTGGGGGTATACACTTCTGTATGGCCATATTAATGCACTTTGTAATGTACATTGTGCATTAATTATGAGCCATACAGAAGTTATTCACTTACCTGTTCCGTTGCTAGCGTCCTCGTCTCCATGGTGCCGTCTAATTTTCAGCGTCTAATCGCCCGATTAGACGCGCTTGCGCAGTCCGGTCTTCTTCCTTTCTGAATGGGGCCGCTCGTGCCGGAGAGCGGCTCCTCGTAGCTCCGCCCCGTCACGTGTGCCGATTCCAGCCAATCAGGAGGCTGGAATCGGCAATGGACCGCACGGTGCACCGCATGGTGCACCGTGGGTGAAGATCCCGGCGGCCATCTTACTTAGGTAAGTAAGAAGTCGCCGGAGCGCGGGGATTCGGGTAAGTACTGGCCGTTTTTTTTTTTTTTATTCCTGCATCGGGTTTGTCCCGCGCCGAACGGGGGGGCTATTGAAAAAAAAAAACCCGTTTCGGCGCGGGACAACCCCTTTAAGCACTGAAATCACTATTTTCGCAGGATAGAAATGAGGTGTAAACAATCCAATGGGAAGTTTACATAGTAGGATTAATCTTGATTCTCTCCACATCCTCAAGCCGAAAGTTTCATAGAGTCTCTGCTCTTACAGTAAAGAACCCCCTTCTATGTCGGTGGAGAAACCTTCTTCTCTCTAGATGTAGAGGGTGCTTCCTTGTTACGGTCACAGTTCTGGGTATAAATAGATGATGGGAGATCTCTGTATTTGCCCCCTGATATATTTATACATAAGTATTGGGTTGCCTATCAGACGTCGTTTTTCTAAACTAAATTACCCCAATTTCTCTGGGTATTGTATTCCACCCATTCCATTTAATAACTTAGTTGTCTTTATTTGAACCAACTCAAGGTCTGATCTGACCTTCTTGAGGGCCCAAAACTGTGCACAATATTTCATGTGTGGTCTGACCAGTAATTCAAAAAGAGGACAAACAATGCTTGGGGGTTACAGTATTACATGTTATATTCATTAACCCCACAATGGAGTGGCCCTTTTTTTTCCATTTTCATTTTTTCCTCACTCCTTTTTAAAAAAATCGTAACTTCTTCATTTATCCATCGACGTCGCTGTATGAGGGCTTGTTTTTTGCAAGACGAGTTGTATTTTCCAATAGTACTATTTAATGTACCATATAATGTACTGAAAAACATTTAAAAAATTCTAAGTGGAGTAAAATGGAAAAAAAATGAACTTCTGCCATCTTTTGGTGCGTCTTGTTTCTATGGCGCACAAACTGCAACAAAAATGACATGATGACTTTATTCTATGGGTCAGTATGATTACTACGATACCAAACTTAGTTTGTTTTTTTTGCTGTACTACTTGTGTTCTTTTTCAAAATCCTTTCTTTTTTTTTATTTTCCGACGCCATCTTCTGCACGCAATAGTGTTTTTATTTTTTTATTGACATAGTTGGATGAGGGCTCAGTTTTTTGCGGGGGACGTCTTGTAGTTTGCGTTGGTACCATTTTTTAATTCATACGATTTTTGATCACTTTTTATTGCAATTTTTCTTAGAGACATGGTGATCAAAAAAGCGCATCTCTGACGTTCTTTATTTTTTTTTTCTCATGACGTTCATCGTGCAGGGTAAATAATGCATTACTTTCATACATCGGACTTTTACGGACACAAAGATGCCAAACATGTATTTTTCTTTTATTATTTAGATTATTTTGTTGTAAATATGGCAAAAGGTTTTTTTTAAAAAACTTTGATTACTTTTTTTTCAACAATTAATAAAACTTTATTGCTTTTATTTTTACTTTTTTTCAGTCCCTCTAGGGGACCACAACTAGCGATGCTTTGATCACTCCTGCAGTATGATGTAATGCTATAGCATTACATCATAATGCAATCTGACAGGTAGTCTATCAAGCCACCCCACAGATTGGCTTGATAGGCATCCTGTCAAGACAGCCCTGGGACCTTTCAGAAGGCCACCGGCTGCCATGACACCTGCATGGCTTCCTGCGATCTCATTGCGGGGAGGGCCACATGGGACCCCAAACATCATTCGGGGGATTTAAATGCTGCTGTCAGAATTAACTGTGGCATTTAAAGGGTTAGCAGCCCTGATCAGATCTGTTGTCTCTGGGTGTCGGCTGTAATAAACAGCCTGCACCTGCGATGTATGATGAGAGATAACCGCCCGATCTCTCTTCATAAATACCTCGACCACGCAGGACGTAACTGTATGCCCTATAGAGGGGAGGGGGTTAATAACTTCAAAAGGGTTGTCGATCCACGGATTATTCCAATTGCCAGATTTGAGTCAGGGAGGAATCTTTTCCCATAAATGAAGAAAATTGACTTCTACCTCACTGGGATTTTTTGCCTTCCACTGGATTAACATTGGGGGTGGGGGGTAGAGGGGAGGGTAGTAGGCTGAACTGGATGCACATATGTCTTTTTTTAGCCTTACATACTATGTTACTATGTAATGCTTTTGTTATGTATCCTTATACCTCTTTTGATGCACCACATGATCCTAATTGCCTTGGCAGCAGCTGACTGGCACTGCTTGCTCCAAGTTAATTTTACAGTTAATTAAAATCCCCAAGTCCTTTCCCATGTTAGCTCTGTATTGTACACACTTACAGTCTCTTTGGTGTAAAGAAAGCTCGCTCTCTATGACTCAGCATTTCAGTGGGTCAATGACCATAGCTATCTTAGCTACTATGTTCAGACTGTCCCTGCATTTTATTTCTGAAAAGGAAGATCTAGTTTACCTGGGGGGCAGAAATGTTCTGCTAGTTGTTCATTTGACGCACATGCCTGTTTGGTGACCTGGTCATGTTCACCTTCCAATCAACATTGAGTCTAAGAAGAAGATTACACAAATAAAGTCCACATGGTTTACATCAGCGTCTGTTACAATGACCTAACTTCATAACATAGTATATTAGGCTGAAATAGGGCAATGTTAATCTAGTTCAGCCTGTTTCCACCCCCACTTGTTGATCCATGAGGCAGAAGCCAATTAAGCCCATTTGAGGGAAAAAAATTCCTTCTTGACTCCATAATGGCTGTCAGAATAATCCCTGGATCAACGTTTGAATGTTCCTATCTGACTACAAGACCCAGATCAACAACCTCGCTTGTTATTTAATATTTATAGTCTATATTCTGCAATATCATAGCACTATAAAAATATGGCTAGTTCCCTCTTAAACTCCAGAATCGATTTTGCCATCACCACCATTCAGAGAGTTCCACAGTCTCACTGCTCTCACAGTAAAGAATCCCTTTGTGTGTTGGTGATGAAACCTTCATTCCTCTTGATGTAGGGGATGCTCTCTTGTTACCTTCACAGTCCTGGGTATAAGCAGATCATGGGAGAGATCCTTGTATTGTCCCCTAATGTATTAATACATAGTAATTTGGTCGCCCTTTAATTGTCTTTTTCAGGGGTGAATAATCCTGATTTTGATAGCCGCTCATTCTGTTTAACAATTTAATTTATTTTGCTCTCTTTGGCAATCAGTCTGCCTGCCTCCTCTTTGGCAGTTTTGATCTTTTCCTTACATAATTAGTTTTTTCCCTGTATGTTTTTAGTGCTTCTTCACTGCTTTCTTGTTCTAATAATTTAAACACTTTCTTTTTTCGCTTATTGCCCTCCTTACAGTCTTGTTGAGCCACATTGGTTTCCTTCTACTTGTAGTTCTTTAATTTTTGAAGGGTCTGAACTGCTCACATGTGGTACTTAGGATGTCTCTAAACTTCTCCCATTTGTCGCCTGTACTGTTATTTTTGAGGACGTCGTTCCAATTAATGTTGCCAAGAATAATTTTGAGCCATCAGTTACAGTATATTATATACAGTTTCGTTAATGCACATAATCATTTACATAATAAGCTTTAACAATATACCATAGGCCCCAATAGTTACATATAAACTGTCATAGCATTTCCTATGCTAAACTTCAGTATATTCTTAGTATAAGCCGTTAAAGTATTTCCATAAGACATTAGCACTTACCTATGTAATCATTTATATCTACGTCACTTTCCTAACTAAGCATTAGCATAGTATGTCATCTCTTTAAAAGAACTCAAGTACAGATGTAGATGTGCCTACATGGTGGAATTCCACGTTGCATTAGTTGCACAGGCTAAGCCAGTAGCAGAGAGCAATCATGGAGTACTAAATGGTGTATTCCATTATCAGACACTGTATGGAGGTCAGTCCTTTGATGCCTGTGGAGTAGCTTCAGATGAAAGATGTGCATGCCCTTTTAGTCTGCTAAGTGACCAAAATTGTCAGCTGTCATGATGCACTGATCAATATTAACATCCATGTTGTCTGCCTGCTGGAACAGATGCTACAGGGCCTTAGAAACAATGATGTGTTGTTGTCACGGGATGAGGAGAAAGGGATATAAATTTCCTAACTGTCTGGACAGTCCACCATTACTCAACACTTCAGGGAGGTTGGCTTCGGTCAAGAAAGGGAGCGCCTTCTCCAACACGATTCTCCACCCATGGAAGAAGTATAGAGGAGGAAGAGCAGGAGGAGAAAGAATAGGAAGAAAAGGAGGGTGAAAAAATAGGTCCAGAGTCAGGGGAGGGAGCTACGCAGCATTCCTTCCAGCTATCACTAATCTCAGCTATTTTACATGGATGGTGGGACCAACAAAAGGACACTCTTAGGCCTGACCCAAAAGAATGTGAGCTATCACCCTTAGGTACTTTGAAGCATGAGTGCTATTAGACTACAGTGCTTGCAGAAGGCCCGTCATATAGCCCTCATCAAAACATCAGATTATTACTGGGTGACCACCCTTCTTGACTCTCACTACAAGGCTAAAATGACAAATTTAATTCCGGCAGTAGAAATGGACCTCAAAATGCAGCACTATCCGGATAGACTGTTAAGCAGTTTGAGAACAGCATTTCCCCATGATCGTGGGGATGCATTCATAATGGATCACAGCGAACCTGATTTTTACTCCCATTGACTTAAAATTGCTTCACAACTGCTCTGTCCTTCCTGGTTGCTGATGACTAGAACATGTAACTGTTGCAGCCCATCACAGGCCACAGCATTGTCCTTCCATAGCCAGTGATTGACTGCATAAGTCTCATGTCCTGCTCAGCAGCAACCAGGAAATACAGAGTGGTTGTGAGGCAATTTTAAGTAATGGGAAAATCCCTTTAATAGGAGTTAGAATCGGCCATTCAGAGTCATAATGATTTTCGTGAAATTGGCCCAATACCACCACAAACCGATTATTCCACTAATTGCTCATCAGTACCTACAAGCCTCCTCACACCAACTTGGTGATCTCCATAAGGAGAAACTTTATTCCCTGCAGACCAAATTTATGCAAAAAAAGCTATTTCATGGAAATATAATTCTATATTTTACCTGTCTGACTTTTGTAATACTATTATTAAACTTTATGTTAAAGTTATTTTTTACTAATGAATTTAACTTTTAACATGTAATGCATTGTATTACAAGTCTTGTAATGCATTATTGTCTGTCTGTAAAAAACAGACTATTAGGCTATGCCTAAGGCGAGGCATAATGAGCATCTGCATATAACAGTCCAAGTGCCATTCTTACAATCATCTGTCAAGACCTATAGACCACTATATGTAGAAAGAAGGATACACAGTCTTTATGAAAAAAAGAGAGAGAATTATGGCATCCCACCTAGGAGCCAAGCAAAAGTAAGCAATTAGATCCGAGATAGGGGGTAAGAGATGTAGAAAGGTTCCCACTCACTGTGCTTCTGATAGCAGTTCTGCTAGTGGCAGATGTAACCAATGTACAGACTAATTTTACAATAAAGCAATCAATCCCATAACTTGTAGCTCAGGGAATGTTTTGATCAATGTTGTGCTACAGAATCTGGTTATAAAACTGGAGTGTGAGAAGAATCAAATGTCTTAGAAACTACAGGGGCTACAAGACATCTTACCATGTATGGTTCAATATCATATACTATACCTATAGTTGTAATATATTAACCTTGTTCTAATTTTTCTATTTAGCAAAGCACATAAGGGTGTTCTCTAAGATTGCCCTTTTCTACAAGAAGCCCTCCCAACTGTCATCACTGGGTAGGCGCTACATGGGAAATATAAGACCTCATCCATTAAACTATGCATGGTCTTGCCAAATCCTCTATAGTAAAACCTGCTCTTGATATCCATATGCTCCACCTGGGGCATATAACACCTTTGTATGAATATTTTTGTTTTAACCATAAAGGCAATGAAAGACAGGTTTCATTTGATATTCAAATGTTAAAGGGGCTATCCACTTTGGATATTCTCTGCAGGTCCACCTGAGAAAAGCCAATGGTGCGGTAGCTCACTCTTCAATTACTGCTATAAGCTGTACTCAGCTGGTATCCCTTGGAAACACCATTTAAAGAAAATGATTGTATCCTTCAGCTTTACTTAAAAGAAGGGGTACCAACAAGATATAACACTCTCTTAAATTACCTTCCCCCAATAGCACATGCTTGAATCACAAAAGTTATACCTTTCCCAATTTAAATATTTTAGTAAGAAGGAATAAACAAGTTTTAGGGTGCGTAGTTGATTTACTATGGAGTTTCTGCGGGTCTGCACCAAAATCTGCAATAAAATTCCTGGCAAATCAGCTATTTTGGAACACACTCTTAAAGTCAATATAACAAGTTTTTTAAAAACTTCAGATAACATAATTTTATTTTACATTATTTTTTCCCACCAGTTTAAAAACAAGTTATTCTGAGCACCGCTTATCAATTGTATAGCAGTATGTGTGGCATTCATCATCAGATCTAAGCTAAGCGTTTACCTTTTAATATTTTCTAAAACACAAGACCATTTTCTTCAGTTCAGTGTTAGCACTTGATATGGGTCATATGTTGTGCTCCCTCGCTGTTCAACAAAAGCCGACATGCCTTTTGAGAACCTTTTTAAACTTTTTATGTGTGTCTTAAATTGCTTTAGAATTAAATGACCTACTGCTTTTTATATCAAGTTTTATGGCTAAAAGGAGAAATCGTGATGCTATTTAAAATGAAAACACAAGACAATACAAATTCTTTAAGATCATTCTAATGCCAAATAAATGGAGTAGTTTGCTAGCTATCATTTAGACAGATTGCTTACAGAGATTAATATGGAGTCATATATCCACTCAAAATTACTGTATCTGGTCCCAAATTATTAAACATTGTTTTTCAGCAAACACTATATAGATAGATCCGCAATCCAAAATCGAATGAGAAGGGCACTGCCAAAATGGTTCATACCTTACTTAACACATTGGACACCGGTAGGACAATCACAGTTGTGCTTCTACAACTACATCATCTGCATCCATATCGCTTAGCCTGTATTTGTCTGATTTTTTTTTCTCTTTAGACGAGGAATCACAAACTAATTTTTTCAATTTTCAGCCTAATGGTTGCCTTCAAAGGGCCATTTGTAATTGTAAGACTGTATAGTAATAGTGTCTCCCCACAGTGATCCAGAAATAAGTGTCCCCCATAGTAGACCCAGTATTATTAGTGGCCCCCATAGTGGCCCCAGTAGTAATAAAGTCCCCCATGGTGGCCCTAGAAATAATAGTGATCCCCATAGTGGCCCCAGTAGTAAAAGGGTCCTCTATAGTGGTCCCAGTAATAATTGTGATCCCCATAGTGGCCCTAGTAATAATAGTGACCCCCATAGTGGCCCCAGTAGTAATAGGGTGCCCCATAGTGGCCCCAGTAGTAATAAGGTCCTCCATATTAGCCCCAGTAGTAATAGTGACCTCTTAGTGACTCCAGTAATAATATTGTCTTCCATAATGGCGCTAATAGTAATAGTGACCTCAGTAATAATAGTGCCCCCATAGTGGCCTCAGTAGTAATAGGGTCCCACATACTGAACCCAGTAATAATAGTGCCCCTCTTAGGGGCTTCAGTAGTAATGGTGTCCCCTATTTTGGCCCCAATAATAGTAAGTGACCCCCATAGTAGTTCCCGTATAATAGCAACTTCCCTATTGGCCACTGGCTAGGCATCATCCCTATAGGCATAACAATCAACCAGCCTGCAGCTCCGGTGAGACGGTAGTGCTGAGTCTTTTCTTTGGCATAAATACACATCTGTGACAGATGCAGCAGAGGAATTCTTCAATTCCCTACCACAGCTGTCACACATGAGTCATCGTTATTGCCTCAAAACCTGCACCATAAGAAATTGTAGACTTTTAACATCAATTATTACCCTCCTGCCACACCAAATCTACTAGTGAGCACAAACATTTTTGGTATCGACAATTAAAGATGGTATATATTTCAACATCAGGTATAAAAACTAACCCAAACATCTGCAAAGGAGCCACTCCAGACACATTTGGACACCTAGGTGGTGTATCGATTGATTGTAAACCTTTGACAGAAACTACCAACTGGGTTTTGTAGGGTGGGCATAAAAAAGTTTTCAGCCATCCTTATAGATAATATGCCATCCTCTGTAATATATAGTCCTCTGTAATGTCTATATTTTTTCTGAAACCCAGAAGGTCTTTATCAGTTTATGTATATGTCTTCAGATCATCCAGCTATGTTCTTGCCATTTCCATAATTTTTTGGAAGAATAACAATATTACCTGCCTTTTCAGCCAATGTAATCAGTATGTCCTCGTGGGTTCTTACCCATTTTAACGTTATCCTTTCACCTTCTGTGATAATATGTGGGTTTTTTGGGTATATGAAAGCTTTGGCAGCCTAAGACCGAGCTCACAAAAACGGATTCCGCAGTCGCCCTCCACGTGGAAGATTTGCTGTAAAATGTGGGCATTGAAAAGCATGTATTTTTACATTTTCCTTCACACTCACGGGTATGATTTGCGTATTCCACATTTGGAAGAAAACTCGCATCAAGCTCTATTTTAGCGCAGATTCCGCGCAAAGGGCCTCCATTGAAGTCAATGTATTTGTAAGTTCCGTCGCCTATGCACAATAAATAGAGAACTGAGGTATGCTCTACCTCTTTCTGATGTTGTTTCCCTGTCTGCAAACCTTTTCTGCGCAGACGATACACCCGAATGAAAAGTATTTCCTCTCCTTGTTCTCACTTTCTGTCACTGCTGTATCATTAAGCATCTCAGACATCTCAAAGATGCAGGAAATTTCATCATCAAAAAAGACTAAAACCAAGAATTAAAACCGTATTTTAGCTGGTTGTTCATCTTCCAGGATTCCTTAGCTTCCTCCTTTTTTACTACCATTTACATTATGAAATTTTCTTACTGCTTTTTATAAATCAATCTCATAATTTCGAAAGCTAAAGTTCTCCATGAATCGGTACCTCAGTCCATTGGCCAAAATAGAATAACAATCCTTCGACAGTATAATGCTAGCCAAATTAATGATATTATTTATGCTAAAGGTCCACAACACAATGAATAGACCACCTGAACATCCAGTTATGTCTGGAGTGGGCTCGCTAACTGAGCCCCTTTCCAGAAATTTTGTATTGCATTTTTGTCTCATGCTAAAAATATAACTTCCTTAATTTTGATACCAATGATTTTATGTGTTTCCTAGAAACTCTGATGTGGCAGGAGGGTTTTTAAGCTTGTAACAATTGATATTAAAGTCTATACACATGAATTTTCCATGGTACAGGTTTGCAGGCAATGAAAGTTATGCTGCAATGATCTGCCAAAATTGAAAAATGTGTGAAATTTATTATTAAGACATTGGAACTTATACTTCAGAATGACGGGGAATTTATCAGGCTGGCATTCTATACGCTGGTCTTAACATGAACCCCACTGGAATAGGATGTGCCAAATGTACTAAGAGGTTTATGATTCTAAATACATTTGGAATATCTTGGGTTGTACATGCAGCAAAAATATAGAAATCTGGGCCAGCCATAAACTACAGTAGATTTGTGGGATAATTTATGCCAGTTTCTGGCATAAATTATAGCAAAATCTGTCAGGTTTGAGAAACTACCTCCCATCCCACTAAGCCACATGCATGGTTCAAAAATTGGCATGAATGACACAAATCTGAAAAAGTCTTAGTTTTTTGCTGAAAAAAGACTTGCTCCAAAATGTGTGACATTTTATGCCAGTTTTTGATTGATAGCTTCCCCACAAGGTCTTTAAATTTAATGACAATTGGTTTATTCAAAAAGTTGGCATATGCCGGGGGCGTGGCCTATCAGAGCAACGAAATGGCAGTGTAATCCCAGAGCTCCATACAGGGACCTTCCTGAAAGCTACTGCACAGCAACACAGCAGGAATTACCAATTCCCCACAGAGCCACCTGGTATCACTGCTGTTTCTAATCATACGCAGAGGATTTCTCTCGCCCTGCCGCGCCACATGGAGGAGTTCTTCCCTGCTTGTGGCACTACATGTGCTCAGGCTCCGGGATCCCTGGTATCTCCTTCTTCACTGCTGGGAGAGAAAACCAACACAATGGAATAGCCAACAGTACAGCAGAGGAGCCCACCTGTGCCACAACAATCTGCTGGTAAGGTGAGCTCATCACCTGTCTCCTCCAACACACTGCTGGGCGCACATGTAGATCAGCATACACTGCCCCTGCATGCATCCAAGATGGTGCCATCCTCCATAATTCATATGTCACAGGATCAATCCCCGTCAATCAGCCCTATGAAACAGCATGCCAGGCTAAAAAAAGATCAAGATATATTGCCCCAACTTCCACATTTATCTGATTCCATATCAACCATGCCTTCCACTCAGCAACCTGCATCAGAAATATATATAAAAGAGGTGGTGGTTGCTCTAAGAGACTCTCTGCAAACCAACATTATGTCCCTATCTCCCACACTTAAGGCAACAACAGAGAACATAAGAGAGAGAGAGGGAGTAAATCACACTGAAAAGAAAGTGAGTGAGATAACAAAATTGCATACTGATTTAATTGATGTACACTACACCCTCTCAGATGAGGTGGAGCAGCTTGGGGCTTAAATATGACTCCTGCTGTTGGCCCACTCACAACATAGAATGCTCACAAGGCCTTTATCAGGGAAATCCTCATCAAGATAGGCACCCAGCATAAAAAAGAAAAGAGGGAACAACTCAACATCATACTTGCCCAAACCACCAATGTACAGTCCCAGCTGAGTAAATCGCTCTACGCAGTATCATCCACTTCAAACAGGTGGGCTTCACCAAAGGCAGACAGGCCTCTGATGGCACTAGAAGGGCTCTGAACCTGCTATCTAATCTGGAAGGCTCTTGCATCCCCTTAATTTTACTAGCCCTTGATGCTGAAAAAGCTTTCGATTGGCTACATTGGGGATGTGCCTTTTCCACTCTGGAAAAATTTGGTTTTCAGGGAAATATTTTGAATGCACTCAGGGCTTTATATAGCGCCCTTAGCTAAAGTGTTAGTGGATGGAATCCTTTCGGACTCTTCCACTATCACTAATGGCACCCCCAGAGCTGCCCACTATCTCCTTCACTATTTACCCTAATAATAAAACCGCAAATAAAAGGCATTCGACAAAACTCAGAAATCTGCAGAATTCCCACTGGACTCAGACAGCACAAAATCTGCCTTTTTGCAGACAACATCCTAATGACTCTAACTAATCCCCTAACTTCCCTAAGGGCCCATTTAGACACAACGATTATCGCTCGAAATTCGCTCGAAAAGGCATCTTTTGAGCAATAATCATTGTGTGCATTTACACGGCAGGATGATTGCTCAAAATTCGCTCAAACGGCAGTTTGAGTGACAGATTTGAGCATTCACTTTGCATAAGTGTGTAAATGAAGGCTCATGCTGTATGCAAAAAACAAGCAGGACCGCTATCATCTTCATATAGCTGTTGTCTTCTCAGAGCGCTCAGCTGGAATACAGCTGAGCGCTCCGAGCAGAGTATGCAGAACACAGCAGGAGCGCTGTCTTCTGCATACTTCTGCTGTGTTCTCGGAGTGATCAGCTGGTATCCAGCTGAGCAATTCGAATGGGGTATACAGTAGACAGCTGTAGTACTGTCTTCTGTATACAGCTGCTGTGTTCTTGGAGCGTTCAGCTGGTATACAGCTGAGCGCTCCGAGCGGGCTATGCAGAAGACAGTTGGAGCACTGTCATCTGCATACTTCTGCTGTGTTCTCCAAGTGGGATACCAGCTGAAACAACAGCATCAGCAGTATCCTGCTGAGAACTCAGCGCGTGGTCCTGATAAGACTCATCGATGTCTTTCAGCTTGCTGAAAGACAATGATGAACGAATCATTAAAGAAAACTGCATGATGGCGGAGCGTTCAGACTGAACGATTCCGGCTCAAAAACCGGCTTTGAGCAAATTTTGAGCGAAAATCGTAGGGTCTGAATGGGCCTTAAGAGTGACCTGTGAAATCTTAGCTCAATTTTCCCAAGTTTCATACTACAGGTTGAACATTACCAAGTCACAAATACTGGGAATACATAACAAAAAATTTAAAAGAAGATATTACTTCAGAATTCCCTTTCCAATTGCAAAACAAGAATATACCTTATAAGAATAAATGTATGCTACCCTACCTCGGAGTTAATTCCTGTTAATATCATTGCCATAATCAAGGAACTACAGAGAGAATTAGATACTTTTAGTACCCACCACACATCTTGAATAGGCCTCACCATCCTTTACAAAATGCTAATACTCCAAAAAATTCTGCACTATTTTCGTACCTTGATGATCCCAATTCCTGAACAACTCATGGCTAAATTCCAAAGACAGGTCTCTGAATATGTATGGAAGAGTAGCAGCCGTAGAATAGCCCTTTCAATTCTGGCCGTGCACCGCCAAAAGGAGGAGTGGGTATGCCTAACCATGGTGCTTACCATATGTCCACAGTCCTAAACCAAACTCAGGCCTGGAAGCGTTCAGCACCAGGAATGGGATGGCCCATCTATACTATTTGCATCAAGTTTGGCCGCCCTGTCGCCTGCACTGAAACTAATCTTCCCAACCACTGGCATTACCTTAACTATGAAGGCTACCATACAAGCATGACAACATTTTGTCCATAAAACTAAGAAATGTAAGGTGGATGTACCTAAGGAAACTTCTCTGGAAGTCTTGGAGTACTATATTCCAGATATGCAGATAGGCCTGTGAGTAGACAGAGGCATAAAATATATCTCCAACCTTGTAAACCTGGGTAATCTGAGGTCATTCACTTCTCTGTCTTTAAGATATGCCCTGCCCAAAAGATATTTATACAAATTCCCCCAGGTATGTTCCCTTTTGAACCTAATTCACATAATTAGGATCCGGGTGCCAATGTTGGATATGCTAAACAAAACGTATACCCACAATAAATCTATGACCCACACATTCTACGATGAAATCATTAGCAACTTGAGACCTACGAAAAAGAGCCATTTACTTAATTGGGAAAGGAACCTGGGAGAGACAATTCCCATAGAACAGTGGCAAAGGGTTTTAACCTGTGCCAATCAGTCTTCCAGAGGGGCCAACCTGGTGGAGACCTACCTGAAATTGGGGACAAGGTGGTATTTCACTCCATACCAATTAGCAATAAGAGGGTTGTCCCCTAATGCTGATTGCTGGCTGGAGGCACTGTGGACACATCGGCTCCCTGTCAAATATCTTTTGGTCCTGTCCACTGATCACTCCCTATTGGAAGGAAGTATATGCACTTATCAAAAAGGTTACAAATTTAACCATACCTATCGACCCAAAACTCGCGTTATTGCTTATTGATACCAAAGCGTTTCACCCAACATACAAAAAATTGATAGGCCATATCCTACTGGGGCCAAACTGCTTATCAACAAAAACTGAAAATCTGGAGCCCAACTGGCTGTCAAAGACCTAATCCACTTAATTTCAGAACATAGTATCTACAAGAAAATATTGGCCCTTCAAAATAATGTGATTTCAAAATATCAAGAAATGTGGAACCCATGAATAATTCTCACCCCAAAGTGTCTTCTCTCACTTTGTTACTTGGTTATTTTGTTACATCTCATGCCCACCCTCCTCGGACCTTCATCCCCTCCCTCTTCCATTACCCTCCTTTATGATGTTCTTAAGAGAATATATTTGCTCTGTTTGTTCAAGGAAATGATAACAACCCCTTTTTTTTTTACTTTCCTAACAAACATGTTACTGTTTTGAGTTGTGTAACCTCACCTAAGTAATGCCAAGGTATTCTTTTGCTTGTTTTGTTCTTATGAGCTTCTACATTCTGTAAAGCTTGGTAAGCATGTTTGTTCTTTGTTAATTTATGTTTTAAATTTCCAATGAAAAAAATATTGAATTAAAAAAGTTTACATGCCAATGGGGCTGCCTGTTTTACCTCCATATCCCAATATATTGTTGGCATATATTGTAGGTTAATATATTTTTACTTCTTTAAGTGCATTTGTTCAGTACATCCTATAAGTATATACAATTTATAGATGACACATTTGTGGTCTGGTCAGGTTTAATTGAAGGATTTGGAAAATATTATGAGTGCATCCAAAGCCATTATTAAAATATGAGGTTTACAGTAAATTTGGGGAAGACAGGTAGAATATTTCAATGTATGTTTGTTCATGCTGAAAATAGTTACTAATTCTTCTTGTATTTCAATAGCTATCTCACAATGCATTAAAAAAACACAGAACTATAGAACCTTATTGGCAGTTGTTTCACAGTAAATGTATTAGTATTGAAGAAGTACATTTTAAATAACAAGTAGATAAATTGAAATCGAGACTACTGGAGAGAGACTACCCGGAGGATATAATTCAGGCTGTCTATCACTAACAAAATTTGTCCTGCCCTCCAAACTCAGTAGTTAACTCAAAATGATACATTTGTTACTGGAGTGTAAAACAGTATGGGTACATAGGTAACTGTTTTTATTGCTCTCATGCATGTAAAAAAGTGAAGCAACTTTGCAAATATTGTAGTATAATTTAAAACAAATGTCCCACCAGTGTGTGTCTACAGCTCCTATGCAGGCCTATCTGTCTCCATGGCTGCAGAGTACAAGCTAACCATATTTAGTTGATTCTGCAGCCATACTCCTTTCCATTTGTCATCTGCTTCAAATTTACCTAATTAATTCTTGTATGTAATGATATATTAAAGGGAACCTATCTCCTCCCTAGAGCACCATCAAACCACTAATGACCACTTGACTATGAGTATGTATGTTTGTGTGTAGGTGCTTCTCATGCTCCGTCCCTGGTGATGTCATCACTCCACCCCCTGGTGACATCGACGCAGGTGCTACAACATATATAAAACACAGAGCCTGACCGACAGAAGAAGCACAAAGTTAGGGCTCTTGGGAGGGTAGGACAAAAATAACAAAATGAGAATACAACTAAGCCGTTATTATCTCAGACACAACTCAGCGGTCCTGACAGAAGACACTGACCTACCACCACCATAGAGATCTGGTGGGCTGAAGGAGCTTCAGTGATGTCACTGCTGTGGGAGGAGCTATTGTGCAGTTTGGCAAAAGAGATCCAGTGTGCTGAATGACCTGCTGTGACATCACTGCTGTGGGAGGAGCCATTGTGCAGTTTGGTAAAAAGTACTGCATACTGGATAAGCCAACAGCAGTCACCAGGACCTGTGATGATGTCACCATCATGTGATCACAAGTATGGGTGGAGTCAGGGATCACATGATCAGTGGCTGATCATTGTATCCAGGAGTCTGCTGAGCTGGTGATGTCTAGAAATCACCATGGATGTAACAGAGCTGTGTGTGTGAATCAGGATGCATATAGTAGAGCTCTGTGTGTGGGGATCATAATGGATGTACCATGTAGCACAGCTGTGTGGTGCATTGTGCCACCAGAAATACTAGTACTACAATTTCCTAATAATTATTAGTAAACTAACATATGGTGCTGTTAGGTAAGGTGACAGGGGCCTGGTGCTGTAACTTTTAAACTGTCCCGCTTCCTGGATCCTGACCTTAATCGTACAAAAATCAGACTCTTTCAGAGTCCTGTGTGCATGCTCTCCTATACAAGTCTATGGGAGAGCACATGCATAAGAGTCTGAAATGAGTTGGTCTTTGGCATAGTGCATCACCTTCAGGGGTAGGCAATGCAAAAACCAGAAAGCGGGTGAGTATGAAAAACACCACCGTCAACTCCTTTGTCACCTTACCTAACAGTACCATAAGTTAGTTTAAAGTGCTTCAGGGAGGTGACAGGTTCCCTTTAGTTACTGCTATATTTTCAGATATCCGCAGTATGAAGTTATTGTCCATAGAACCAATCAAGTTGCTGGACAAGATGGACATTGTCTTCATTCGGCCTTACAAACTATGTTACAAACTATGTAAGTCTCTGCTTTAATTCTCCAGAGGTGGCATCTGTTCAATTACTATGAGCAACTAAGTCAGGTTTTTTTGGCACCGGCTTTGATTTATCTCCCCAGTAAGTTAGTGAGTTATAAGCTGTTAAAGTATGTATACATTTGTTTGGGACACCCTGCATATATGCTGTAGAGCCAAAGTATGGTGTCGAGGAGTTCTAAATTAACATTACCCCAGGATACTTATATTATCCTACAAAGAGTTTGTAAATGTAAGGGCTTGTTCACATCAGCGTTTGGGAGTTCCTGTTCAGAGAGCAGGAAAACAGTCCCCCCCTAGCCAAATGGATCCGTCTAATGATGGAACTGAATGGCATCAAATGGACCCTATCAATTATAATGGGGTCCATTCGATTTCCAGTCTGGCATTTTGCTAGGATCAGCTATGGAGGTTCGGAATGGAACCTTCGATGCTGATGTGAACAAGCTCTAGAGATGACTAAAAAAAAGCCCAAATATGTGTTAAGTAGTTTATCATTGTAAAACAAGCCACCATGATGTAAGCCTAAATTATGCCACTTTTCATTCTATAGCATATATATCACACAAATCTAGCAGCTTTGAATGTTCCATCTGACGCCCTTTATTTCCCTTATTCCTTCAAACGACATAATCTAAAAACTGATTTCAGCATAAGTGATTTTAACATACAAAATCCGTTTAAATAAAATGCCTAGAGCAAAGAACGGATCTGTTCTGAGACAAGAACAGGTGGACTACAGCTGAGAAAAGGTCATTTCCTCCTGGCTTTGTTTTTACATCCTCAGTGTGTCACCCCAGGGAACAAATTATAGCTTCAACAACCTTTTTATGAGTGTCTGTCCTCCTTTGTCTTTATAACAGGTTGTCTTGTATCACTTTCTGGATCCTATTGAAATATACCCTTAAATAGATTTTGGGTTTCACAATGAATGAACTTAATGAGATCGCTAGCAATAAAGAGGAACACACAGGATTTATGGCTGTGGCTTTGAAAGAATTTGCAAAGTTCTAGTCTGTGTTATTAATGGGACATTCACTTAAAAAATGCCCTTTCTATAAGCATGGTTAATAGATCTGAGCACATCAAAACTGTACTGCTCTCTACTAACATTCATAAAATGTATGCATGCATCAGCATTTCAATATGGCATGCAGCATATTAAATAGATGTCACCCATCATTTAACAAAGAACCCTATGAGAAGGTCAGATATCATACTGAATGAAAAGTTTAGCCTGTGCCAAGAGAATTTAGTGATAGAATCTGAAAGTAACTAATAAATGGATGATCTACTCTGGGAGATATAATTAAACTGATAAATGACAGGTTCCCTTTACATTTTGTACATCTCTACATGATGTACTATAAATGCCTGATAGACGTAGGGGACCTCTGGGATCCTCACCCATTGGGAGGAAGGGCGTCTATTCCCTGATTCCTGGCTGCCACATGCTCCACTGAGCTCAATGGAGAGGTGGCCGTGTCCAAGTCTATGAGTTACAGAAAGAACTGAGCGAGCTACCAATATGAAAATATGTACACACGACTCCATAGTCCATTTTGGATTTAAGTAACTCTACTTTAACACTGGTAGAGTTCCTGACAGTTCTTCCGGTACCAGACAGTTTTCAGTACTTTATCCTCTGTTGATGGACCCCTCATACTGCCATACAGTGTACAAATAACCATACAAGAGACTGCCTTATGTAGGCACTGTGAGCGAAATTTAGATTGGTTGAAAGGAATGGTTAATTCTGATGATCCCTTTAAGGCATTCGGAGAAGTTATCATGCCCCATTCATGAACCATGAAACACTTAGTAATCTTGTACTTTTACATACAGTATAATGCCAAATGATATTGCCATATATTGGCCAAATACCACTTCCATTTAGTTATCTAAATATGTATTCCAGTGTCACCACCACCATATTCGTTGAAAAGATTGGTGCCATTTGATTTTATGTGAACCATAGAATGTGGGCTCCAAGCCAACTATGACTTGAGAACATGCACCCAATATTATGGCAACTCTTGGTTAGGTCCGAATAGATGATGACTGACTGATGGTGACTGTTGACTCCCTTCCCAGCCAAAAAGGGGTGTTTAGGTATAGGATACATTCTGTTGTAAATATGTTAAATGTTTTGAGAATTTTTGGGATTCTCAGGGATCGGGTAAACTTAAGGTGCGTTGTCATCCTAATTGTCATTCAACTATGGTTATTTATCTGTTTTTCTACCTCTGAGATAAGCTACATAAGCAACATTGCGAAAAGTTTATTGGAGGAGCCTGCCATATAGTGGCAAGTATTTAAAATTTTAACTGTACTAGTCTGCTGTATAACATGTGATTTGATTGGTCTGAAAGATCATGTGATATGACAAGATATAAGGAGGTGATGGTACCTGCTTTACAGACAGTGAAGAAGCAGACCAGGAAGTGTGAGCTATGGAGAGCGACGCTACCTGTGCAGAAAGACCAAGGACATTGAGGTCTGCAGAGTCTGGTCTCTGCTGAGAGGCAGTGTTGCAGCCGTCCTGAGGCTCCCGCCTTGCTTTCAGGCCAAACCAGAGTTTAGCAGCATTCCTGCCTCTTCTGGAGCTGAGAGGTGTGGTGGTGGCAAGATTAATGTCAGTCAGCACCTGGTGTTAAGTAGCTCTGCTGCTACTTAAGCAGTGCTAACTGTTTCTCCAGTGCTGGTCAATGATTCTCTGCAGTTCCATGTTGGACAGCGATGGAGCAACATCGTGTGCTGGAAGCTCTGCTGGACAAGCTAAGTCCTTTGCTGTTTTTGGTTTGGTTTTGTTCTCCTTTTGTTTTGCGCTAGGGCTCTTAGTTAGGGACTGGTCAGTGGCCCAGGTTCGAGTGTGGGCTCGCACTTTTCAGCGCGGTTAGTCTGCCGAGTAGGCAGGGTCCCCTCCTGGGTTAGGGGACGATAGGGTGAGCATTCCCCTTTAGTTTTTGTTTTCCTTTTTGCACAGTTGTGCCTTTGATTTATGTTATTGTGGTTGCATGTTTATTGAATGCAACAGATTGACCAGCCCTTACCTACTCAGGGAGATTCTGTGCTGTTACTATGAATCCCCTTGAGGTTTTGTCGCACCGGTTTGGCACCCTGGCTGTTGAGCTCGCTGAGATAAAACAGCGACAAACTGCGCTGCAGGTTTTCAGCAAGGAACCAAAAATTGAGCTACCCGACCATTTTTCTGGGGACAGGCAGAAATTCGGATCCTTTAGGGATGCCTGTAAACTCTACTTTAGACTGCGTCAAGTGTCTTCAGGGGACGATGCCCAGAAAGTGGGCATTGTCATGTCCAGACTGCAGGGGGCGCCGTAGGCATGGGCTTTTTCATTAACCCCAACATCTGAGGCCTTGGACTCGGTGGATGACTTTTTTTCTGCATTGGGTCTAATCTATGACGACCCAGACAAGATATCGGTGGCTGAAGGGAATATCAGACGTTTACGACAGGGAGACTCCTGTCGAAGATTATTGTGCTGGGTTTCGACGTTGGGCAGCAGAAACCCAGTGGAATGACCCTGCTTTAAAGAGTCAGTTCTATTGGGGTCTATCCAATAAAATCAAGAATGTACTGGTAGGTTATCCAGTACCCCGCAGCCTTGATGAGGCCATGTCTCTGGCTATCAAAGCTGGGAGACGGATCAGGGAGAGACATCAGGAACTCTCCATATATGCTGGCTTCTTATCAGCAGATGTGGAGGAGCCCATGCAGTTGGGTTCTATGACAGCCAGGGCTAGGAATGGGAACAAAGTACAGTGTAAAGGCCGATGTTTTTCCTGTAATCGTATTGGTCGCATGGCTCAGTGTTGTCCCCGTCATGATTGCCAGTCAGGACTCGATGACCGGGAGATTACTGAGGGGGCCCCTCTAGGCCATTAAATTGCCTGGATATCACACTCCAGACTGGTGCTTCTGGCTGAGATCCTGTCTGATAGTGTGGGCAGCCCCATAAGAGTCCTTCTGGATTGTGGAGCTAGTATTAATGTAATACATCGGGAGACAGTCAGACGTTTAGGTTTAGAGATGAAGGCTCTGGAGTCTCCCATCCCTGTATCTGCCATTGATGTGCTCCACTATCGCAGAGAAGTCTGAGGTTTTGTGAGCCTAACGTCCGCTTAAAAATTGGGCTGTTCCACATGGAGATTATAACATTATATGTCATTGAATCCCTCCCTTCGCAAGTAGTCTTGGGGCTGCCTTGGCTACGTCTACACAACCCGGTAGTAGACTGGGAGAAGGGGGACATTGTTAAATGGAGCCCTAGGTGTCTGTCCGGTTGCGTTTCTGTTGATATAGCTTCTACTATGACAGAAGAGCTGCCGGAAGTCCTCGCCGACCTCTCTGAGGGGCTTCCCCCAGTGGGGGCAGACAAATTACCACCACACAGACAGGGAGATTGTGCTATTAAACTTCTCCCTGACTACGAGTTCCCCAGGAGCTGCATACCCCCTCCTGAGAGACTGACGCTCAAAGCTTATACCCAAGAGAGTTTTAAGATGGATCCTGAGAGGGTTCAGGAATTGAAGAAGTGTGTTGCTACAGCTCCAGCACTGGGACAGCCGGATTCTTCTGGGCCTATTATTGCCGAGGTCCAGAGAGAGTTACTGTGAGCAGTTCGGCGGAGAAAGCGAGTTGCTAACAGTCACCGCCCAGAGGGGGCGGAATTCCGTGTTGGAGATTTGGTTGGGTTGTCTACCAGAAATATAAAACGCAAACAACCAGCCGCTAAACTTGGCTCGCGATTTACAGGTCCATTTAAAATAACTGAGAAGATTAACGCGATTGCTTTTCGGTTAGAAATTCCCAGTGCGATGAAAATTAACAATATTTTCCACAAATCTTTGCTCAAAAGATTCATCGATCCTGGGAAAGACCCTCCACCCCCGGCTCCTGTGCTAGCGGATGGGGAGGAGCAGTTGGTAATAAGTCACATTTTGGACTCCCGTCGAGTCAAAAAATTTCACAGATCAAACCCTGGTCGTCCTGATCTTAAGGGTCCTGGGACCCCTCCTAGAAGGGGAGGTACTGTTGCAGCCGTCCTGAGGCTTCCACCTTGCTTTCAGGCCAAACCAGGGTTTAGCAGCATTCCTGCCTCTCCTGGAGCTGAGAGGTGTGGTGGTGGCAAGATTAATGTCAGTCAGCACCTGGTGTTAAATAGCTCTGCTGCTACTTTAGCAGTGCTAACTGTTTCTCCAGTGCTGGTCAATGATTCTCTGCAGTTCCATGTTGGACAGCGACGGAGCAACATCGTGTGCTGGAAGCTCTGCTGGACAAGCTAAGTCCTTTGCTGTTTTTGGTTTGGTTTTGTTCTCCTTTTGTTTTGCGCTAGGGCACCCAGTTAGGGACTGGTCAGTGGCCCAGGTTCGAGTGTGGGCTCGCACTTTTCAGCGCGGTTAGTCTGGCAGGGTCCCCTCCCGGGTTAGGAGACGATAGGGAGAGCATTACCCTTTAGTTTTTGTTTTCCTTTTTTGCACAGTTGTGCCTTTGATTTATGTTATTGTGGTTGCACGTTTATTGAACGCAACAGGCAGATAGCAGGAGAAAGTTCCAAGAGAGAAGGAAGCTAGGCCAGAGAGAGAGAAACTTTGAACACTGGCCAGAGTAAACTGTGGGACTACTCTGCTAAGAGACTCCAAGTTGCAGGAGAGACAGCGGCTGTGAGTAGTCTACTGAGGAAGACAGTGTGGTACTGGATAAAGCTACCTGAGATCATCGAACAAGTTAATCAAATAAATCATATATATTTTTGTACCCCGTTGGCTCTATTGTATCCTGAAACATGTGTCATGCATCTCACCCACAACATTTTCTGGCGTAGTTGTCAGGAACGATATCTGTCACAGAGGCATACAGCCCAGGTGCTGATATGGTGGTAGGCCTTTCGGCTAGTGATGTACCCCCTGCAAGGTTCTTATTGATTGGTGCCCTTTTAAGCTGACCCTCAACAAAGATGATGGGTACAAGATAATGCTTACTGATTGAATAGCACGACTATGCAGCAATATCCGCTTATATAAAGTGACTTAGAAATTGCAGACAGAGCTCGCTCTGAACACATTCAGAGGGGACTTTAGAAAGACTGTACTCCCGAATCCTGAAGCTGAGTCCATTGACCACATTAAAAAAAGGCTCAAGGATATACATTATTTGGAGAGACCGCTAGTGCCGTAAATCTGAGGACATTATTCTACACACGGGTCCAAAGGGAGGAGGAGGGCATCACTCAGTATGCTAATGCCCTTCAAGAAATATTGGCTAACACCCAGAAGATTAGTGAAGAAAAATAAAAAGTGATGGGTGTAGGCTCAGCTGACTGCAATATAAAGTTCAGCACAATACAGGAAGTAAGCTCAGCTTCTCCGTTTTATTTTAAACCAGAGTTTCGGGGCAACACCCCTTTTTTCTCAGTTATAGCTGGGGATACATTATTACAAGTAACAGATTAAAAAAGGAAAGATGTGCACAACAATTGGAGTGCATAAAAATAAGTAAAAGGGCAAAGAGAGAAAAAGAAGGAAAAAGAAAAAAACAGAGTAGAAAATATGTCAGTCATACAGTAAAGCATTATGCACTGTTACAGGACACAGGAATACAATAAATATAAAATAATGTAATATAATAATAAATTCCTATTAAAAAAAAAAAACAACAAGAAAAACAACGTTTAAAACCGTGATCCTCCTTCGGGATTATGGTGGTGTTTTTTTGTATGGTGGAGAAATATATTGTAACATAGATGAAAGGAAACTAACTTTATTAAATTGTCATTAAAAGACAAAATGTGTGTATGTTAAAATAACTTTTTAAAACTACTGTGATCAATAAGCAATATTAAACGTTATGGTGGAATGATAGGACTAATGGGTCCCAGGAAGTTTCCAACGGAAGTAGTAAAACTGCACTAAATGACTAGTTGTGGATTCCAAATAAAACAACAATAGGCAGACTTGAGCATAATTCTTAGGTGTAGAGAACTTAGGGCTTATTCACACGAGTGTATATTGGCCGGCGTTTTCACGGCCGGTCGATATACGCTTCCATCTGAGCAGTCCCCCCTTTTCCTCCCCCTTACTGACTCTCTGCCACTTTCCTGCACTCTGGCGTTTACAATGGGAGTGGGGGGTGGAGCTATGCTCTGCTCTGTCCCGCCCACTCCCATTGCTGGCTGCCGACAAGGGGCGGGAGTTTAGCTTCACCCCTGTCCCGCCCACTCCCATTGCAAACCGCTCAGAGAGGAGGAGAGAGACAGAGATCCGGTGAGGGGGAGGGAAGGGGGGGACTGCTGAGATGGAAGTGTATATTGGCCGGCCGTGAAAACGCAGGCCGATATACGCCTGTGTAAATAAGCGCTTACCCTTGTATGTGCATGGTGTACCAGGCAGAGAGGGAGGGTTGAATGTGTATGGAATCTTCCCTGGTATATAAAGTAATAAAGGTGGGAAAAAAAGAAAGGAGGGAAAAAATATCTGCAATGTAACTTGATAAAGTTGGGGAAAAAAAGAAGAAGGGATGAGAAAGGATACAAAGTATTATTCAGAAGATTGCATATATGTTTTCACAAAATGAGGTTACATGTGACTGACACAATATTTACAGAAGATTGCATGTAGGCCCCCAGTCAAATAACGGTCCCAAAGTCCTAGAAATAGATCATATCAAACATTCTCCAGCGCCCCATTTATTTAACTTAAAGATCCAATCCATCTCATGTCTTCTGAGTGCTCAAATCTATCTGGATTTTCCTTTGGGATTTGTTCGAGGGCTATTACTTTAAAACTAGAATTGTGTTTAATGGACGCATGTCTTGATACACTGTGTTTCAGAAATCCATGAGTTCTATTGAACATATTTAAAATATGCTGACCGCACCATGCAAGCTTTAAGGTGCAGAATTATCAATCACAAGTTCAATATAACTCATGGATTTCTGAAACACAGTGTATCAAGACATGCGTCCATTAAACACAATTCTAGTTTTGACAGTTTCAAAGTAATAGCCCTCGAACAAATCCCAAAGGAAAATCCAGATAGATTTGAAGCACTCAGAAGACGTGAGATGTATTGGATCTTTAAGTTAAATATACTGTTCCCTGCCTGCCTAAATGGGGCGCTGGAGAATGTTTGGTATGATCTATTTCTAGGACTTTGGGACCATTATCGGACCAGGGGTCTACATGCAATCTTCTGTAAATATTGTGTCAATCACATGTAACCTCATTTTGTGAAAATCTATATGTAATCTTCTGAATAATGCTTTGTATCCTTTTCCACCCCTTCTTCTAGTTTTCCTAACTTCATCAAGTCACATTGCAGCCTTTTTTCCCCTCCTTTCTTTTTTCCCACTTTTATTACTTTATAAACCAGGGGAGAAGGCATACACACTCAGCTCTGCCTCTCTGCCTCATACACCATGCACATACTAATAGCCAATACAAGGATAAGTTGTCTATACCTAAAAATGATGCTCGAGTCTGCCTATTGTTTTATTTGGAACCCACAACTAGTCTTTTACTGTAGTTTTACTACCTCCCTTGGAAACTATGTGGGTCCCATTTGTTCTGTCATTCCACAATAATTTTTAATATTGCTTATTGCCTCACAGTAGTTTTAAAAAGTTATTTTAACATACACACATTTTGTCTTTTAATGACAATTTAATAAAGTTAGTTTCCTTTCCTCTATGTCACAATATATTTCTCCCCCATACAAAAAAGCGCCACCATAATCCCGAAGGGAATCACGGTTTTAAAAGTTGTTGTTTTTTTTTTATAGGAATTTATTATTATATTACATTATTTTATAATATTTATTGTATTCCTGTGCCCTATAAGGCCTTAGTCAGACGGGCGATTTTTCGCGCGATTTGCGGATCGCATGACGGATGCGCATCCGCAAATCGCGTGACCGGTGCGCGCAAGTCGCCCGCAAATCGCCCGAAAATCTGCTCCTAGCCGCGTTTCATTAGAAACGGGCCGGAGCTGTCCAGCGCATTGCATTCAATGGAGACGGCAATACAGCCGTCTCCATTGAAAGCAATGAGCTGCGGGCGAGCCCGGGATGAATTGTCGGTAAGGGCTTAAATATATAAGCCCTTCCCTGCAATCCATCCTAAAATGTGTTAAAATAAAAAAAAATTGTATACTCACCTTCTGCCGGCAGCCGGAGCTCCGAGCGGCCGTCCTGCAGTGGGTGTGAAGGGGGTGTGAGTCAGACCTGCCCCCTGATTGGCTCAGCGCTGAGCCAATCAGAGGCATGCCTCACTCACACCCATTCATGAATTCATGAATGGATGTGAGTCAGACCTGCCCCTGATTGGCTCAGCGCTGAGAGGCAGCAGTCACTCACCCATTCATGAATTCATGAATGGGTGTGTGAGTGTTTTCAGCCTCTGATTGGTCAGGCCTGTGACCAATCAGAGGCAGATCATTCAGCAGCCGGGGATTTTAAAGCCCCGCCGGCTGAATAGTGCCAAGAAGCAGTTCAGGAGAACTGACAGCGGCCGCGGCTGGACTCCGGCTGCAGCGGAAAGGTGAGTATACAATTTTTTTTTATTTTAACACATTTTAGGATGAATTGCAGGGAAGGGCTTATATATTTAACCCCTTCCCGACAATTCATCCCGCGCACGCCGGCAGCCCATTGCTTTCAATGGAGCGGCTGTATTGCCGCTCCATTGAATTCAATGGGCAAACATCGTTCTTCTCTGCCACAGCTGTTACAGCTGTGGCAGAGAAGACTGATTTGTCTTCTATATGTTCTCAATGGGGTCGGCGCTGCTGCCGCCGGCCCCATTGAGCGCATATACAGAAGAGAACAGGAATCGCAGATCGCAGATAGGTGCGATCTGCGATTTTTTGTTCTATAATTTATCGGACGAGCGCATAAAAAGCGCTCATGTGTCCGATACCATTGCAAAGCAATGGTTTTAAAAAATCGCCGGACGCATGCGCATGCGCAAATCGCGGCTAAAAACACCCGTCTGACTAAGGCCTAACACTGCATAATGCTTTATTGTATGACTGATGGATTTTCTACTCTGTTTTTTTCTTTTTCCTTTTTTTTCCTCTCTCTTTGTTCTTTTACTTATTTTTTTATGCACTATAATTATTGTAAACGCCTTTCCTTTTTTAATCTGTTACTTGTTGTAGCTATAACTGAGAAAAAAAAAAAGGTGTTGTCCTGGGCGCTGGTTTAAAATAAAATGGAGAAGCTGAGCTTACTTTCTGTATTGTATTGCACTTTAGATTTTGGCCAGCTGCGCCTACACCCATCATATTTTTCTCTTCACTAATCCATCAGAATAGTCTCACCTGCCAGTGCAACTATCAATGGGTTGGCTGCACTCGAACAACTAGGTCTTTTCCATGACCTACCATCTTAATGAGAGAGAAGAATCACATCTTCCGCACGTTCTTCTACTTATAATTTTTCCAAATCACTCACCCGTTCAGGAAGCTCCACCCCTATTTTTTTTTTTCTTTCCACCTTTCTTCTTAACACCCAGGAGAGAGACCCCTCTGGGCAAAGCACTATGGAACCAGAAGACGAGGTCCTATGCGACCCATTTATCATCAAAGTACACAGTGTTCCCTTAAGCCAAGTACTGTGTGAACAAGTCCTTGTTGATCTGTCACTGACATTCCACCGGTTGATTACAGATGCTAGTTAGGCCCCCTACACTGTGAGAAAACTAACCACTGAAGACCGTGGTGCTACTGGCAAGGGGGTAGGTTAGGAGAAGATGATACAAGACCTACAGACTGCATTGAGCACCGTCAAAGAGGAGATAGCCCAGGTGAAGATGCCTTTATGAAGCACCACCTGGGAAAGTGGTGAGACAATCCAGAGAGGATTCCAATGCTATCACTGTAGGGAAAAGGGCCACTTTGCCCAGAAGTGCCAAAGTGGGTTAGAAAGCTGTCCTGAGGATCCGTTGAACTAGAGACCCCTGCACTACTAGGGCATACTAAGGGGCAGGTGTGGAGAGAACCCACAAACCAATGCTCTGAAGACCTCATTGCTGGATATCCAATGATTTGGGCTGAGTTTGATGCAAAGAGGGTCAACTGCCTGTTGGATACAGATTTACAAGTGACAATGATGCCAAAAGCCTTCGTCAACCAACACTTCCAAGCCCTGATCAATCCTGAAAGAGAAACACTGCAAATCAATTGCCAGTTCCTGTCTCAGGCATGCACTGGATGAATATGTGAATCTGCAGCCAAGATACCAGCAAAATAAAGGTATTAATATTGTTTATGAACCCTTCAGTGAAGACGTTACTCTAATCCTGGGCATGAATCTATTATGAGAAGTGGACCAGATTATATTTGCCAAACAAGAGCCCAGATGCTGGAGATAAGCGACACCCCATCAGCCAACACAGAAAGCCTTCAGTAGTTCATGAGAGCATGCAGATTGCAGAAGAACATACCTAGACAAGAGATTAAAAGAAATGGATTTTATCAAGCACAAGTTTCAATGGTTTCAAAAGTTCAGCCGATTTGGAAATGAAGTGCAGAATTTGTATATCCAGAAGGACTCTCTTCGTCACAATTTTTGAAATCTAATGGTACAAAGTGATGAAACTTGCTCAATAGGAGTCATTCTTAATTTGCTATCATTTTAATTACGTGGGATTGTAAAGTGTCTGGATACACTATGGAGCATAAATTTATTAGTAATATTTGATTTATGTTAGTTCAGACCATTCTGAAGAGATTGGACCGTCCACCCTACATACTAGAGATGACAGGGGCAATGTAATATATATATATTACATAATCAGATCCGCAATTGAGGAACAACTTAAAAGTAAATTGCTCCTGAGTAATCAGCTAGCAAAAACTATTTGCCGGATAAATGATGGTTTGAAAGCAGAAGCATCAATTCTTCCCACATGTGAATGAACCTACTATTTTTTTTTTTTCAAAATATTTTTTATTGAACATTTTCTTTAAGGCAGGGTTCACACAGGGTGGATTCCCGTCGGAAATCTCGCGGTTTGGCCGCAGCAAAAACCGCAAGATTTCCGCCGGGAGAACCGCCGCGGTTTAAGCCGCGGCGGCTTTGAAGCGGCTTGGCCGCATGCTTTTCCATTGCGGCCGGCGCTCCCATAGAGGAGAGCAGGGCCGCGACGTAAATAAACAAAAAAGGAAAGGTAAACAGACCTGCTCAATCTTTGGAAACCGCGGCTGCGGCGGCCGCAGCCGTGGTTTCAACCGGATTTACCGCAGCGGATTAGCCGTCCCGTGTGGACGAGGTTTTTGAGAAACCTCATCCACATGGCTGGCTAATCCCGATATTAGCGGCCGCGGGCGGTTTTGCCGCGGGCGGATCTGCTGCGGCAAAACCGCGGCAAATCCGCCCTGTGTGAACCCAGCCTTAAGTATACATACATGCAAGAATGGCTTGTAATATGCACAGTAATTTAACAGAGGCAGTGAAGTCCAACTAGTTTGGAAAGAACTGACTATGTGGACCCTTGACCAAAAAAAATTATAATAAAATATAACTTTTATTAAAGAAATAACTAAAAGGAAGAACATACACACATAAATCTAGATCCAGGAAAACCCATGGAACCGATAAAAATGTATTGATACCACTGTCCATAAACAGTAATAGACCGGTCAGTCTGAGTATCGTTATGACTCAGCCATTTAGTGTATTCGGTCTCTTTGCAGAATCTGACAGGATTATCAGAATCTATTGTATACACGTCAACCTAATCAGGAGATGAAAAAGTGACATAAGTCCGACAGTTGGATGTTACAGAACGTGACCCAAAATCCAGAGAACAGGTTCGGTGATGTATACGTCGTTCACATCGAGAAAATAAGCTATGCCGGACCACTAAAAATTGTAAGCGTAACCCAGTCCGACAGTTGGATGTTACAGAACGTGACCCAAACTCCAGAGATCAGGTTCGGTGATGTATACGTCGTTCACATTGAGAAAATAAGCTATGCCGGACCACTAAAAATTGTAAGCGTAACCCAACGCGTTTCTCCCACAACGTGGGTTCATCAGGGGTTTCAATACGCAAAAGATGGTACTTTACTGGTTTAATGACTCCCAGTCAGAAATCGGATAGTGGTACAAAAATAAAAAATTGATGAAGCCTCAAAATGTCCAGTATTGTCAAATAAATGACACACTGGATATAGAGGGATCAATCAGAGTAGAACTGTCATTTCCACTGGTGACAATTATATTACTAGATAGATTATTGTCGCCATATAAGATAAATGAACTGACAGGACTACGAAAACCCTACTACTACAATGGTAGAAATAAGAGTAGGGTATAGGTAAGAAAAATTTCTACCCTTTAAGCGAGAGAAAGTTATAATTTCTCAGGGATAATAGTCCCGAGTACAGAAAGATAGAATAATTTTAGCCGTTAAGTCAAAGAGTATCCCGAGGGCAGAATTTTTGCAATCGGGTCCCTGGATAATCAGATGGCATATTCACAGCAGCCCAGAATAGCCGCCTTTTGGATAGCTATCTGATAAATTTTCGCTTATGCCTCGGAGAGTAGTAAGTATACTCCCTTGAGGAGGCATTCAAGCACCTGAAGGAGTCATATAGACTATGGAGCCAAGACTGAAGTGTGGGAGAAGTTCTTAATTTTGCTGTGGAGTCTAGATCTTTATTTGGAATAATATTGAAATCTCCACAAAGGATTAATTTACCTGAGTGGAGTTTTTTGATTTTTTTTTGATCAGTTTGTTTAGAAAAGAAATTTGCGCCTTGTTGGGCGCGTAAATATTTACTATTGTTATTGGGGTTTCGTTAAGTTTGCCAACTAAGATAAGATATCTTCCTTTAATGTCGACCACTTGTTCTTTGAGGGAGAAGTTTAGTGTCTCTTTGAATGCTATTAATACGCCTGAATGCTTCTTTGGAGCATTTGCGAAAAAAATATTAGGGTAAAGCTTATTTGAGAATTTAGCAGAAGAGAGATGTGTAAAATGTGTCTCTTGCAGACATAGTATGTCAATGTTTGCTGACCTGGCGTCTCTCCAAACCATTGCCCTTTTAAAAGGGGTGTTCAGTCCCTTGACGTTAAGCGAGCAAACATTTAATGACATTTTGGGTGGTAAATACATGCAATGTATGTGGGGTTACCTTGGCAGCATGGATAACAGTAAATACAAAAGGTTGTAAACGTACAACAACAAAGACAGGTCTTCTGTTGCGTATACGCGAAGATTTGTGAACGCTGTTCTTGTAGGTAGGACTGATGTACCTAGAAGGTAAGGTTCGAGGAAGTTGTTCTTCGTTTAAATGTTTGAAGACCTGGAAACAGAAACAGTTTAGGCAAAACAGTATAACAGGTATTGAAACCTGGTACATTTGGGGGAAAAGTTCGGCAAAAGTTGGCAGCCTTTTTTCCTGGTATTAGTATAATGAGATTTCCAGCATATAAGATAGGTGGTCTCAGGTTGGGTGAGTTGCAGTTTCTCAAGGAGGCGTAGTAGGTAGGGTGCGCCGGTTGGGAACTCTTTGCGATCTCTGAGGTTTCACTGCTGGGGAAATATCTGGCAGTGATAGATTCCATTTAGTTAGTAGCTTTCTTCCTTCCTCTGGCGTGGATATAATCTGTGTTGCATTGTCTTTGTGCGTTATCAATTTAGTGGGGAAGCCCCACTTGTAGGGAATTTTGGCGGTTCGTAAAGCTGTAGTTATCTGCAAGAAGGCTTTTCTGGCTTGGATCGTGGATTGAGAGAGGTCTGTATACAGATGAATATTGGTATACGGTGGGGCTAAGGAGCCAGAGATTCTAGAGGCTAACATGAGTGCTTCCTTTACATGAAAAAAGTGTATCCTAGCGATCACATCTCACGGTATGGTTTCAGGAAGGAAGCTTGGTTTGGCTAATCTATGAGCTCTATCTATGATGCATTCTTGTTCCGTTGCATTTGGAAGAAGATGTCTTATTAATTTGATGAGAAAATTTTTAAGATCAGATTGTGATACACTTTCAGGTATGCCTCTAAATTTTACGTTATTTCTTCTGCTCCTATCTTCTAGGTCGGTCAATTTACTTTTAAGGAACTCCATTTCTTCCTCCAGCGAGTAATGTGCATCAATTAGATTTGTTTTCTACATGGTCTGTGCGCTGTTCTAGCTCTTGTATGGAGACATTAATTGTGCTGGAGAGGGCTTTAATGTCTTTTTGTAGTGAGCCACGTAAGGCTAAAATCATGCTTTTAATAAAGTCTTCCGATGCAGGAAGGCTTGAGGAAGGGAGATCATTTATAGGGTCTCCTTTTGTTTGAAAAAGCTGGTGACAGGTGTTGTTAGAAGGTGACATGTGGGGTCTTTGTTTTTCTGGGCTTGCAGAAGGTGTGGATGCATTTGAGATACCTGCCATGCAGGGGGAGTGTGGGTGCTGCGGCGCCATTTTGTTCACGCCTGGGATCTTAATGGCGGGGGTGTCTGCAGCTTCACTCACCCGGAGTTGTGGAGATGTCCTCTGCTGGTCGAGGATTAGCTTCTCCGAGCCGACTGCAGGGTCTTTTCTGTTGTTAGACGTGCCTGCATAGTCTCCTTCTGTGCCGGCGCCCGTATCGGAGCTCGTGGAGTGCGGAGAGCTCTCTCTCATCAGCGGCTCAGTCTGTCCCTGCCCGCGGGAAGAAAAGGAGTCTGAAACTTTCTGGAGCGGCGCTTTGCTAGTTCTCCTCTTCGGCATGTTGTTCAGGAGGGCTCCGGAGGTAATTTTGTGTGTAAATGATTTGCTGGAGATGCTTTAAGTAGCTTAAAAAGGCTAACGGAGAGCGGAGCTCAGGGTTCTGCTTCCAGCTCTGCTCGCGTCCAAGCCACGCCCCCCCTTCAATGAACCTACTATTGAAGCAAGCATGAAAATAAGTTAGGTCGCTGTAGTGCTACGTAGCCAGCTAGGCGCCAGTAAACTCTGCAGGGTAATAGATCTTGTAAATGTGACTCTAGGGGCTTTTGGAAGGTTATCTTTCATGAGTGGATCAGATTGTAATAAAGGCCAATATTTAGTTAATTTATTTTTTACATACCCAGAGATAAAAGTAGTGATAAAATTATGCACGTATGTCTGACAGTTTTTTAAGTGGTAGTTTTGTTTGTAAACACTCCTCTTTGGTTACATTTGGGTTTTGGGGTATTTTTTCTGTTGGAAATAATGGTTATGGATAATTCTGGATTGTTATGAAAATTTTGACTCTTCTGAGCAGGTTTTACGATTACTCTTGAATTGGGTAAATGGAATTTTCCTTAGTAGAGATGAGCGAGCGTACTCGCTAAGGCAAACTACTTGAGCGAGTAGTGCCTTATGCGAGTACCTGCCCGCTCATCTGTAAAGATTCGACTGCCGGCGGGGGAGAGCGGTGAGTTGTGGGAGTGAGCAGGGAGCAGTGGGGGGGGAGAGAGTGAGAGAGAGATCTCCCGACCGTTCCTCCCTGCTCTCCCCCACCGCTCCTCACCCCCTGCCGGCAGCCGAATCTTTAGAGTCGAGCGGCAGGTACTCGCATAAGGCACTACTCGCTCGAGTAGTTTGCCTTAGCGAGTATGCTCGCTCATCTCTATTCCTTAGCCATAGACAATAGTGCGCCTTTGAAATTTAAATAGTTTTTCCCAGCCACAATCTAAAAATGGGTATAGATTTGTATTATCCCATCTTGGTTCACATATAATTCCAAATCTAAGAAGTTTATTTGTTGAGCTGAGGATTTGTGAGTCAAAGAAAGCCTGAAGGTGTTATCAGTAACCCAGCTAATGAATTTGTCTGCATCTTTATTGCTACCTGACCACAGAAAGAATAGGTCTTCAATATAGAATTGATAGTAAAGGATCTTATTACTAAATTTATGTGTGAGATATAGGATCTGGGATCCAAAGTAGTACATATATAGCATAGTCGGGGGCGAACCATGCCCCCAATTACATATCCTTTCATTTGCTGTAATAGGGAGCCTTGAAATTCAAATACATTGCTTTTCAGGATAAACATAATACTGTCTAATAAAAACTTTTCTTGTGCAGCTGGAATTTATGTTTCTTTTTTTTTTTTTTGTAAATCAGATTTTATTAAGATTTTTTAACAATTCAAGGTTATTTCCCCTGACAGGGGATAGATTTTCATTAGACAATAAACATAATATGATGCACATATTTGTGGATCTCCGATCGTCAGAAAGTTGGACTGTTTTAGCAAGGAGATCTTCCCTTATGTCTAATCCTTATATATTAACTGTTGAATTAAACCTTTTGAAAAAAGAGAAAGGGGGGGGAGGGAGGGGGGGGGTATGTCCGAGGGGAAGAGGGGGAGGGAAGGAAAAGGAGGGGGAGGGGAGGGGGATATAGAAGCCGACGACATCTGCTCACCCCACTGATGTCCTTCACAGAAGACCCGTCGGGGTCGGGTTGATGTTACCAGGAGCGATCAAGCCAGTCCCAATGTCCGAGGTCTCAACCAGCCTTGGTCCCCATTCCACCCCATAGGGTGGGAGGGGGATGCGTCTACCGTCTTAGTTTCCTCCATGGGTCCCATGTGATAATAAAGTCCTCTTGTGTGCCTCTATTCCAGCTGGAGAGTTCCTCCAGGTTGCAGATTGAGTCCACCTTCATTTGCCACTGTTTTAGTGTAGGGGGTTCTCTTTGGAGCCATTTAGTGGGTATTAATGCTTTTGCTGCGTCAAGTAGAAAAGCGATTAATTAATCTTTTCTGGGATGAAAATCCCGGGATGGCTTCCAGAGGAAAATCATTTCCGCTGAGATTGTCAAATCTGTTTTGAGGGACCGTAGTACTTTTTCAATGTCTTTCCAGAAGGGGGCTATCCTGGTGCATTCCCACCATATGTGCTTAAATGAGCCTTCCTCAGTGTTGCATCTCCAACACCTGTTGTGTGGAGCAAGCTTGTAGGCGAAGAGCCATTGAGGGGTCTTGTACCAACGTACAAGGAGCTTGTAATGGCTTTCCTGTTAGAGTATGCATTGAGATAAGCCGAGTGGTGTTTGTAGGATCACTTTTATGTCTGTTGGGGATAGTGATATGTTTAATTCTTTTTCCCACGAATTTAGGAAGTTTGGTTTGTATTCTACTGGTGTCGAGATAAAGTTTCTCCTTATGAAGGAGATTGTTTTGTTCCTCGGGGAGTTCCCCGTTACTGATTTCTCAAAGGGAGTAGCAGGTCTAGTAGATCTGTATTTCTCCTTGAAACCATCCAGAACCTTGAGGATATGAATTCTTTGTAGAAAGGATAGGGATGTTTGTGGAATTAATTCCTGTATAATTTCGGGCGTTTTTTTGTGTGCTAAAGCTTGTAGGTCTGATAGTCGCAGGTCCCTGAATTTTGCCCACAGGCTCCTAGTTGCTGAATCTGTGGGTATGTTAAGCAATTTTTGGGCCAATCTCAGTGGAGTAATAGGAGAGGGTTCGGGGGCCAAAGATGTTTTCAGTTTATCCCACGTTTCGCAGGGCCCTCTAATGAGTGGGTTAAAGCTTTTGGACCTGTACGAGAGTCTGCAGGGGAACCATAATTCCTCTAGGAGAGAGCTACCATGTGAGAATGTTGCTAGCGAAAATAACGTTTTGTCTTTTGTTGGATGTGTCAGGTCCATCCAGTATTGAACTTGGGTGGCCTGGTAGAAGTCATGGACGCACGGCAACCCGATTCCCCCCTCTTCACGTCTTTTAATCATAAGGCTGTATGCCAGGCGGGGTCTTTTTTGCTTCCAAACAAAGTTGGAAAAAGTCGCTCTTAATGTTTTGAAAAAGGTTTGAGGTAATGCAATTGGGAGCATTCGGATTTTATATAGTATTATAGGCAAAATGTAGGATTGTATAATATTTTTTCTTCTGAACCATGAAAGAAATGGTATATCGTACTTTTGTAACAGGTTTCTTATATGCGTCAGCAGCGGTTGGAAATTAGCATTATATAGGTTTTCTGTTCTCCTTGTAACCTTAACCCCAAGGTATTCTATGTAGGAATCTGACCATTTGAAGGGTGAGCTGGCTCTCAGGGAGTCGCAACTTGTTGGGGGAACTGAGATATTGAGCATAGTTGACTTAGAGAAATTAATTTTAAAATTTGATAGTTCTCCAAAGAGATTCAAGACTGAAACCAGGTTAGGTATTCCTTTTTCTGGGTCCGAGATGATGAACATAATGTCATCTGCGAATGCAGCTGTTGTTAGAATGTCGGAACCAGATTTGAGACCGTTTATATAGGGGTTCAGTCTTACCTTTTGCAATAGTGGTTCCAGGGCCAATACAAAGAGGGTGGGTGATAACGGGCATCCCTGGCGTGTTCCATTGCGAATATTAAAGAGTGGGGATAGAATATTATTAATTTTTAGCCTTGCATGGGGGTCTTGATATAGTGAAAAGATTGCCGAGATAAATGTGGGAGGGAAGTTAAATTGGGCTAGGACCCTCTCCATGTAAAGCCAGCTCACCCTGTCAAAAGCTTTTTCGGCGTCAGTCCCAATCAGGGTAACAGGAATAACGTGGGCTTGGGCGCCTCTGATTGCGTGTAATATTCTGAGGCAATTGTCCCTCCCCTCTCTCCCTTTTATAAAGCCCGCTTGTTCTCTGTTTATTAAGAGGGGGACTAGACTTTCCATTCTGTTGGCTAGGAGTTTTGCCCAGAACTTTACATCCACATTGATAAGAGATATGGGTCTGTAATTGCCACACATCTCCGGATCCTTTCCCTCTTTGTGCAGTAGAGTAATGTGGGCCTCTTGAGCCTGTTTGGGTAGTGCGTCGCCCATGAGGAGAGCATTGAATAGGTCTTTTAATTTTGGGGTTAGAATTGACTTAAAGATTTGTAATAGTCGATTGATAGACCATCCGGGCCTGGACCCGTGGGGCTGTTTGCTATAATATCCTCCACTTCCCGTGTAGTTATTGGTTCTAATAGTAAGAACCTCACATCTTCATCCAATTTTGGTAGTTTGGTATTATTTAAGAATGCGTCTATTTTTTCTCTTTTGTTACTATGTGGTGTCTGGGAATGTTGATCTTTTAAATTGTAAAGATCCGTGTAAAATTGTTGAAAGACCTCCGCTATCCCCTGGGACGATGTGAGCTTTTTGCCGGTTTGGTCTCTGATAGCTACAATAGCGTTTTTGGTGCGTGATTTTTTGAGGATCGCCGACATGAACCTACTGCCCTTGTTGCCATGGGCATAGGCTATATGTTTCAGGTGGAGGAGTTTTTTGTTGTATCTTGATTCCAACAAATTTTTTAGTGAGCGTCTTAGTTCTGTCAGTTCATCCAGTTTGTTATATGAGAGAGCTTTGTCTCTCGTTCTATTCTAGCTATCTGTGACAGAAGCTTGTCCACCTCGGCTTGTTGCTTTTTTTTACTTCTCGAGCCCAGAGAAATCAGAAGTCCCCGCACATAGGCCTTATGTGCCTCCCACGTCACCGGTAACTTTATAGACCCGTCGTTATTAATCTGAAAATATTCTTCTATCATGTTAGAGAGGTTGGACCTCTCAATTTCGGAGTCTAAAAGGAAAGGATTGAGCCGCCACCTCCATTCTCTAGGACCGTCTCCTCTAATTAGAATATTAATGTGAATGGGGGCGTGGTCAGACACTGTAATTGGGTCTATTTTAGCTTTTAGAACTTTAGTTAGTAAGTCGCCAGAGACAAAAATAAAATCAATTCTTTGGAATGAAGAATGCACTTGGGAGTAGTGTGAGTAGTCTCTTGTTGAGGGGTTCAGGGAGCGCCATGCGTCCACGACTCCCATCTCATGCAGGGCATTATTCAATCTCCTTATCTGTTTCTGTGGGATTCCGGATCTGTTTGAGGAGGAATCTAATTTGGGGTTCAATGTAATGTTCCAGTCCCCTCCCAGAATGACCTGGCCCTCCGCAAACTCTCTCAAGATCTCTAATTGGGTAATCAACCAATTCACTTGGTTAGTGTTTGGGGCATACAGATTTGCTATTGTAAAGGTGGAATTGTTAATAGAGCCTTTTAAGAATAGGACTTTTCCCATTTCGTCTGAGTACTTGGCCTTGAGTGAGAATTGGATAGATTTATGTATGAAGGTGGACACACCTTTTGAAGCAGAGATGGGATGTGAATTGTGAAAATTTGATGTAAAGTGTTTCCCCGGGAGGGGCCAGCACTTGTCTCCTTTGTAATGTGTTTCTTGTAATAAAACAATTTTGGAGTTATACCTTTTCAGGAGTTGTAGGATAGACGATCTCTTCTGTGGTAGGTTGAGACCCCGGACATTGAACGAGGTGACACGTATTGCCGACATTGTTGACACTCGCCCCGGTCGTTCACCCGCTAAGGTGCCTAGATGTATAGAGGATACGGTACAGATATAAATTACTCTCAATAGATGGATAAGGACACAATGGGAACTGGCCTGCAGGCGAGCTATTATTTGTTCTCGTCAGATAAGGTATCTAGAGATATAGGGTGGGGGGAGGGTAAATTAGGAAGGAAAGGTGTAGGAAAAAGGACAGAGACAAAGTTAAATGAAATAACAACAAAATAGAAATAAATGCAGTTAAGTAGATAGGTGCAAAGTTGGTTACCAGAAGATAACTTCAATCAAACAATACACTCTTATCTACAGGTGTATACAACTGGGCTCTCGTAACAGTCGGAGCTCAGACGTATAATGGAGGTGACGTATGTGCCAAAAAACTGTTATTAATGAAGTTTCGCCTAACTAGAGGGGCACAATACAGGCACTTTCTTAAGGAAGAAAGAAATATGAGAAAAATGAAAAACATTGAAGGTTTGAGAAAATAAGTCCTGGAACTGTGTGGGGGTCCATTAGGGTAGTATCGACCCTAGGGACTCAATATTTCAGCGACACTCAACGCCAAATGTATCTTCCGATACCGAGTGGAGGTTTATAGAGTCCATACTTAAGCGTTCAGGTGTCTCTTGTTGATTCCTCTTCCTTATTTTTTCTTTTTTTGCTTGCTTTTCGGAGATTTGGCATGACTCACTGTGCGCCAATTTTCTGGTGTTGGAAGATGAGGCAGTGATGGGGGATCCGGCAGAGGGAGCCAATTGGGTAACTCTATAGGGTCCAGACCCAAGAGGGGCCAGCATTCTCTTAAGTCCTCTGGTGATCGTATATTAATCCTCTTGCCTTTATAATTAATGCCCAAACCAAAAGGATAGAGCCAGGCGTATTTGATGTTTTTTGCTCTCAGTTCATCCAGAAGTGGTTTCAAAAGCCTGCGCTTGGCCAGAGTTGCTGGTGCAAGGTCCTGGAAAATCTGTATGGGCGAGCTCTCGTACTGTAGATTTTTATTTAAGCATTTTATTTAATTGCAGGTGCTGCTCCTTTAAGATGTTGGCCATACCCAGAGCATGTGATGTGACTATGGCTGATGATCCCTCTAGCTCCTCTACCCTCCTCCCCATATGCCTCACCTCTTCTTTTATTTCAGCAAGTTCTGCCAGGACTGGGCTCATCGTTTTGGTAAGTAGAGACTTCATAAAGCTCCTGGATAGAGGTTCCTCTTCTTCTGCCTCCGAGTCAGACTCGTCTTCCCACGATGTGCACAGCGCGGCTGCAGCTGCCGGCGCCATCTTACTTGTAGCACGGGGGGACCTGGTTGCCTTTTCCTTCAGATATTTCTGGAGATCGGATTGTCCCCGGGCCAGGCGCGGTGTCAGGGAATGTTCCCCTCCACTTTCCTTGCTGTGTCTTCCTATTTTAGACATGTTGGCTGCTGATAAGTGCCTGTAATCAGTGCCGTAGTGAAGGAGCGCACTCTCTATGCGGCCATCACTCTCGGTAGCTAGGCTCCGCCCCCGAATTTGTGTTTCTAATGATAAAAAGTAATCTATGGGTGTCAAGCCTTTATCATGTGGGATATTGGTATATAGAGAAGACGCATCAAAAGTTAAAAAGTAAAGAGAAGTGCAGTTAATGACAAGTATTTTAGTTTGCGAATGAGTTGTGTAGAGTCTTTGATATATGATGGTAACAATAAAACCCATTTTTGCAAATGTAGATGAAATGTGATAATTTGTTGGTCAGAGAGTTAATACGCGAAATGATAGGGCTACCAGGTGGGTTAGTCATTAGAGATGAGCGAGCACCAAAATGCTCGGGTGCTCGTTACTCGGGACGAAATTATCGCGATGCTCGAGGGTTCGTTTCGAGTAACGAACCCCATTGAAGTCAATGGGCGACTCGAGCATTTTTGTATATCGCCGATGCTCGCTAAGGTTTCCATTTGTGAAAATCGGGGCAATTCAAGAAAGTGATGGGAACGACACAGCAACGGATAGGGCAGGCGAGGGGCTACATGTTGAGCTGCATGTCAAGTTCCCAGGTCCCACTATTAAGCCACAATAGCGGCAAGAGCGCCCCCCCCCCCCTCCCAACAACTTTTACTTCTGAAAAGCCCTCATTAGCAATGCATACCTTTGCTAAGCACCACACTACCTCCAACAAAGCACAATCACTGCCTGCATGACACTCCGCTGCCACTTCTCCTGGGTTACATGCTGCCCATCCCCCCCCCCCCCCGCACGACGCAGTGTCCACAGCGCACACCAAAGTGTCCCTGCGCAGCCTTCAGCTGCACTCATGCCACACCACCCTCATGTCTATTTATAAGTGCGTCTGCCAGAGGAACCGCAGGCACACACTGCAGAGGGTTGGCACGGCTAGGCAGCGACCCTCTTTAAAAGGGGCGGGGCGATAGCCCACAATGCTGTACAGAAGCAATGAGAAATATAATCCTGTACCACCGCCATCAGGAGCTGCACACGTGGGCATAGCAATGGGGAACCTATGTGCCACACACTATTCATTCTGTCAAGGTGTCTGCATGCCCCAGTCAGACCGCGTTTTTTTATAAATAGTCACAGGCAGGTACAACTCCGCAATGGGAATTCTGTGTGCACCCACAGCATGGGTGGCTCCCTGGAACGCACCGGCTGTACATTAATGTATCCCATTGCAGTGCCCATCACAGCTGAGGTAACGTCCGATTAAATGCAGGTGGGCTTCGGCCCACACTGCATGCCCCAGGCAGACTGGGGTTCTTTAGAAGTGGACACATGCAGTTACAACTCCGTGTGGACCCACAGCATGGGTGGGTGCCAGGAAGCCACCGGCGGTACATAAATATATCCCATTGCATTGCCCATCACAGCTGAGGTAATGTCATGTTTAATGCAAGTGGGCTTGGGCCCACACTGCATGCCCCAGTCAGACTGGGGTTCTTTAGAAGTGGACACATGCAGTTACAACTCCGTGTGGACCCACAGCATGGGTGGGTGCCAGGAAGCCACCGGCGGTACATAAATATATCCCATTGCATTGCCCATCACAGCTGAGGTAATGTCATGTTTAATGCAGGTGGGCTTGGGCCCACACTGCATGCCCCAGTCAGACTGGGGTTCTTTAGAAGTGGACACATGCAGTTACAACTCCGTGTGGACCCACGGCATGTGTGGCTCCCTAGAACCCACCGGCGGTACATAAATATATCCCATTGCAGTGCCCAAAATAGCTGATGTAACGTCAGCTGTAATGCAGGTGGCCAAAAAATTAATTGGATTACACTGTAGACGAGGGCCCCCAAAAATTGGTGTACCAACAGTACAAATGTACCTCAGAAAAATTGCCCATGCCCAACCAAGAGGGCAGGTGAAACCCATTAATCGCTTTGGTTAATGTGGCTTAATTGGTAACTAGGCCTGGAGGCAGCCCAGTTAAAATAAAAATTGGTTCAGGTGCAAGTTTCAACGCTTTAATGAGCATTGAAACGTATAAAAATTGTTTAGAAAAATTATATGACTGAGCCTTGTGGGCACAGGAAAAATTGCCAGTTCGGCGTGATTATGTGAGGTTTCAGGAGGAGGAGCAGGAGGAGGAGGAGGAATATTATACACAGATTGATGAAGCAAAAATGTCCCCGTTTTGATGGTGATAGAGAACGATGCTTCCATCCGCGGGTGCAGCCTACGTATTGCTTAGGTATCGCTGCTGTCCGCTGGTGAAGAAGAGAAGTCTGGGGAAATCCAGGCTTTGTTCATCTTGATGAGTGTAAGCCTGTCGGCACTGTCGGTTGACAGGCGGGTACACTTATCCGTGATGTTTCCCCCAGCCGCACTAAACACCCTCTCTGACAAGACGCTAGCCGCAGGACAAGCAAGCACCTCCAGGGCATACAGCGCGAGTTCAGGCCACGTGTCCAGCTTCGACACCCAGTAGTTGTAGGGGGCAGAGGCGTCACGGAGGACGGTCGTGCGATCGGCTACGTACTCCCTCACCATCCTTTTACAGTGCACCCGCCAACTCAGCCTTGACTGGGGAGCGGTGACACAGTCTTGCTGGGGAGCCATAAAGCTGGCAAAGGCCTTGGAGAATGTTCCCCTGCCTGCGCTGTACATGCTGCCTGATCTCTGTGCCTCCCCTGCTACCTGGCCCTCGGAACTGCGCCTTCTGCCACTAGCGCTGTCGGATGGGAAGTTTACCATCAGTTTGTCCACCAGCGCCCTGTGGTATAGCATCAGTCTGGAACCCCTTTCCTCTTAGGGAATGAGAGTGGAAAGGTTCTCCTTATACCGTGGGTCGAGCAGTGTGTACACCCAGTAATCCGTAATGGCCAGAATGTGTGTAACGCGAGGGTCACGAGAAAGGCATCCTAACATGAAGTCCGCCATGTGTGCCAGGGTACCTGTACGCAACACATGGCTGTCCTCATTAGGAAGATCACTTTCAGGATCCTCCTCCTCCTCCTCCGGCCATACACGCTGAAAGGATGACAGGCAAGAAGCATGTGTACCCTCAGCAGTGGGCCAAGCTGTCTCTTCCCCCTCCTCCTCATGCTTCTCCACCTCCTCCTCCTCCTCCTCCTCCTCAACGCGCTGAGATATAGACATGAGGGTGCTCTGACTATCCAGCAACATACTGTCTTCCCACGCCTCCGTTTCCGAGTGCAAAGCGTCTGCCTTTATGCTTTGCAGGGAACTTCTCAAGAGGCATAGCAGAGGAATGGTGACGCTAATGATTGCAGCATCCCCGCTCACCATCTGGGTAGACTCCTCAAAGTTTCCAAGGACCTGGCAGCCTGCTGTAACACTTAGCTGGCTGCGTATGAATTAGGAGGACAACTACACCCAACACAGACCCAGTACACTGAGGACAGTCACAGGCAGCCCAAATAGATTTTTTTTCCCAAATGTTTTTGGAAAGGCCCACTGCCTATATTCAATGAATATGTCTTCTGTCCCTGCGTCACCACTACTGGCCCTGGAGTATGTAAAATAACTGCAGACTGTTGCACTGTGGACAGGAATACAGCGGTGATGTAAGAGGCAACACAGAGCCAGGAAATAATTTTGCGCAAGCCTGCTGTAACACTTAGCTGGCTGCGTATGAATTAGGAGGACAACTACACCCAGCAGAGACCCAGCACACTGAGGACAGTCACAGGCAGCCCAACTAGATTTTTTTCCCCAAATGTTTTTGGAAAGGCCCACTGCCTATATTCAATAAATATATGTCTTCTGTCCCTGCCTCACCACCACTACTGGCCCTGGTGTATGTATAATTACTGCAGGGCGCAATGCTCTGCATGGCCGATATACAAAAAAAAAAAAAAGTGCAACACTGCAAAAAGCAGCCTCCACACTACTGCACACGGTTAGATGTGGCCCTAAGAAGGACCGTTGGGGTTCTTGAAGCCTAAAATACTCCTAACATTCTCCCTATAGCAGCTCCGGCACCAACAGCACTTTCCCTCCTCTATGTCAGAATGCATCTGTGGCGAGCCGCGGGAGGGGCCGATTTTTATACTCGGGTGACACCTGATCTCGCCAGCCACTCACTGCAGGGGGGTGGTATAGGGCTTGAACGTCGCAGGGGGAAGTTGTAATGCCTTCCCTGTCTTTCTATTGGCCAGAAAAGCGCGCTAACGTCTCAGAGATGAAAGTGAAAGTAACTCGAACATCGCGTGGTACTCGTCACGAGTAACGAGCATCTCGAACACGCTAATACTCGAACGAGTATCAAGCTCGGACGAGTACGTTCGCTCATCTCTATTAGTCATACTTTTGTACACTTTAGGTAAATGATGAAAGAATAAAGCTGTAGGTTCAGTAATCATGAGGAATTGTTTTTCTTTTTCGTTTAAAAGATGCTGTTAGGAAGCCTCATTAATGAGATTATCATATGCTTCCATGTAACTTATCAAGGGATTCATTGATAGAGTACAATAAAAATCATTATCTGTAAGGCTATTAAATGCCTCGCCTAAGTAATCACTACAGTTCTGGATCACAATACCACCACCCTTTCAGCTGGACGGAATATGATATAGGTGTTCTGGGACAGAGACTTGATTGCTTCTTCTCTACGGTCAAGTTTTTAGGGGCATCAGTGGGTAATTGGATGGAACAAAATTCATGGCTTACTAGAGAGAAAAAGGCATCAATAGCCGAGCCCCTGTACTGTAAAGATTGAAGTTAGATTTAGTTTTGCATCAACTAATAGGTTGTTTGCCATTTGAGGATTGTGTCTCAATGCCTATAGGGACAGAAGGATTAGCTGCTTGACTTTTTTTGCTGATAATGCACAGTGACTTGTCAAAGTAAGTTTGCAAACAAAATAATTCAGATTTTTAAAAAAAGTTGAAAGTTGTCAAGCCTTTTGTAAGGTCAGACATTTTGTTTTCTTTTAATATGTAGTCTGAAAGATTAAACAATGTAACCAATTGATTTTATTTCTTTTTGCTGCTGTTAACTTTCTCTTATTTGCATTTATATTTCCATCCTCCTCTTCAACTTCTTGTTCTTATATTTTTTAGGAGATTCGGTGGGTGGTATGAAAAAATGAGTTATGGTTTGTATTTTGGGACTGGTAATAATCGACAGGAGGACCTCTACTGTATGATGTGATGGAGTTACAATTAATGAGACTTATGGACTGATGATTGTGAAAAGGTCTAAAGGTGTTTTTACACAGAACAATTATGGATCAGATTCCCGAGATCCAGTGAGTATTTGTATTATTATCTTTCAGTGCAAATGCATGCACTGACTCAACAATGAAAGAGAAGCCATTGACTTCTCATTCGTCGTTCAAGTTCTGCATACAGATGTTCACGTATGAACAAATGCCTGCTTACTGTGAATGTAGGTGGGCAGACCAGAACCATCCCCGGCCCGCTCCGCCTCCATTCATTTAGCGATGCTCATTCTTGTGTAAAAGTACAGGAACGATTATCACTGACATGACCTGTTGGACATCTGTTGGCCAACAAATTGTCCTTTGTAAAAACACCCTAGAAAATATGTCAAATTAAGGCTACAGCTGGTACAGGATTGCATTAAATCTGAGAGGTCAGGTTCATTCTTCCCAAAATATGAAGACCAAAAAGTCCTAGGTCTTTTCTATGGAGTAGATCTATGGTCTTTTCATTATTAGGTTATCAGATCACTGGTCAGGTCCCTGATCTGTTGGATTGATCTTTATATATGTGAAGATTTTCTGGGAGGAATTAATAGATTCTTCCTCTGTGTGTCTCATTTTAAGGTACAATCAATATTGTCCACTACTTCTGTAGTAATAAGATGGTCTCCAGAGTTTGGATCCTCTCGATCTTTTGTCAGCTTTCTAGTTCTTTTAAGAATAATGTCAAACTCCAGTTTTTTAATCTACTCCCAAGGAGAGTTATGGAGGTGAAAAAATTGACATGGTCTTCAAATTGAATTAAAAAAGTGCAAATAGATTTAGGCCTCATTCACATGAGCGTTGTTTTGCACGCATCCGTGCTGCACAGAATGCAGCGCTGCACGGATGTGCACAAAAACGCGTCAATGAAGCTCTGTGCCAAATGCTTTCAATGGGGCCGCCTCTGCAGGCTGCAGGCACCCCCTGCAGTGATATTCGGGGAAAGGGCTTTAAATATAAGCCCTTCCCTGAAAATCATCCCTAGCATGTGTAAAAAATTTAAAAAATATATACTCACCTCCCCACCGCTGTCGGGGCTCAGGAGCATCTTGACGCTTGTCTCCCTGCACTGCTCTGAAGCTCTTTCAGCAGGCGGGGATCAGCCAATCACAGGCAGCGCTCAGCCATTCATTGAATAACATCTGAGCACTTGCCTGTGATTGGCCACAGCGCTCAGCCAATAATACACAGCCCTTTCAGCAGACAGGGATTTTGAATTTAAAGCTCTTTCCCTGAAAATCACTGCCAGGGGTGCCTGCAGCCCATTGCTTTCAATGGTGCCACCGGCAACAGCAGTGGCCCCATTAAAAGCAATGAGAGAAGGCCTGTGACAGCTGTGGCAGGGGTTTCTTTACTCTGTGCAGGGAGTGCCATCATTACTGAACACTGTGATAGTGCTATCACAGTGTTCAGTGATGAAGGGACTCCCTGCAGGAAAAATTAATGTGCAGCACAGACCTATGCGGTACACGCATGTCCTATTTTTTGCAGGTGCGCGCGTCTGCATGCCTGTAAAACACAGACATGTGAACATACCATACGAAACCAAAGATTCTAATGGACGCTTGGTTATGTGCTCACGATTGTACACACATAAACACGCTCGTCTGAATGAGCCCTCAGCTTGGCTTACTGATTTATCAGAAATGACTTGACTTTTACCCAATAGTTGCTTTAATAGTGATACAAAACATTTATTTACAGTAAAATTCCATTCATTTGTGAAAAGAGGATCATTATTAAAGGATGATAAAAGCGGTACATGAAGACCTTTTGGTTCAATGGATCTATTATAAAGGTGTATGATGTATTAAGGCTGTCTGGTGGGCGTTTTAGTGATATCTTTTTCTTGATTAACTACTATTCTTTGAGGAATTCTATATTTGTTTTATTGCTTTTATGTACTAAAGAGATTTTCTATACCATACTATTATATTTGATCCATGGGATTGTCATTTGTTACTTTTAATGATTTTTATAGTTGTCATTCTTGTATTGTGAAGGAAAAGCTGTTAGTGGCATCAGATGCTTTGTTATTTTGCTTGCGGTAGATGACTTAATTTCCCTCCATCGCTCTCCTTTTTATAATTGATATGAGAATGGAGTCAATATAATTTGCATATCTTTTAACACATTTAGGGCTGTGGCAGAGAAGAATGATGTTTGCCCATTGAATTCAATGGAGCCGGCAATACAGCCGGCTCCATTGAAAGCAATGGGCTTCCGGCGATCGCACGATGAATTTTCGGGAAGGGCTTAAAAATATAAGCCCTTCCCGGAAATTCATCCAGAAATGTGTAAAAACAAAAAATATATATACTCACCTGGTCCCGGCAGACGGAGTTCAGCCGCCGCCGGCCGGCAGTTCTCCTGAACTGCTCTGAGTAGTATTCAGCAGCCGGGGATTTAAAATCCCCGCCTGCTGAATGAGCTGCCTCTGATTGGTCACAGTCTCACCAATCAGAGGCAGCTCTCACTTACCCATTCATGAATTCATGAATGGGTGAGTGAGTGCTGCCTCTGATTGGCCAGCTGCCATGTGACATCTCTTGTATCTAGTGCAGTCACATTTTAACTGGCCCTAGGAAGGTGTTATTCTGGCACTGAAACATGTTGTCCTTCTCAATAAAGTCTTTTGAAATTACTCTTGGGATCCATCTACCTACCCTGTGTCAGCGCACCCTGACCCTCCATTCTCACTTTCTTCTGCATTTTTTTTTTTTAAATGGACCTTTACAGGGGTAGCAATACCAATATTTTATTTTATTTTTGTTAGATGCAACAACTGGAAAAAGTTTTTTTAACTTGTAATATTTTTTTTTGTAATCATTAAAAAAAAAAACTTTATTTTAACTTTCTTTTACTTTTTTTTTTTAAAGTAGTACCCATAGTGGACTTGAACCTGTGATCGTTTGATTGCTTTTACAGTGTAATGCAATACTATGGTATTGCATTATACTGTATTTTAACAGGCAGCCTATTAAAGATCAGCCACAGACACATCTTTAATAGGCAAATGATCATGGCAGCCCTGTGTGTCTTTAGAAGTCCTCAAGCTGCCATGACACCTGGAAGGTGACTCAAATTAGGACAGGGCCATTCGTGGAATCTAAGTCCTGACTGGGAAATTTAAATGCTGCTGTCAGAATTGACAGTGGCATTAAAGGGTTAAAATCTATTGGCATTTCCTTTGGTCACAGCTGTTACATATGGACAACAGCCATGTATGGAGCTGGTTTAGTCCCTTTATACACATCATGTGTTGTAGATGGCTCTATACATGTTAACTACATGTTGTATGTGCAGTTAGAACGTGTATAGCCATGTTTGTGTCATTAAGGAATTAAGCAGGAAATTTAATACTTTGGCCACACAGTGTCGAAAGACAGGGTCCAGTCCACTAAAGATAAAGTAGTGGCTGTACAACAATGGCCAACACCAAAGACTTTCCAAGAGATAAAAGAATTCCTCGGGCTAGCCGGATACTACATATGTTTTATCAAGAACTTTGCTAAAATCACAGCTACCTTAAATGAACTATTAAACAGAACAGATCTTTATCATGGTATTGAGCTCAAGAGGAGGTATTTTAGACTTTCAAAGAAGCCCTGACCACAGCTCCTATCTTACAGTATGCAGATTTTGACCAACCCTTCTTGCTTTAAAAAGGATGGCAGTATGTACGGGCCAGGAGTAGTGCTGGTGCAAGCCCAAGATGGAGACGAAAGAGTAATAGCTTATGCTAGTTGGTCACTAAGAGAATCTGAATGTAATCCCAACAACTACAGTTCTTTTAAACTAGAACTATTAGCATTGGTCTGGGCCATGACCGATACGTTTGCAGAGTACTTGGTTAGGGCTAAAATAAGTCAGGATTGCTAACAACCCACTAGCCCACTTAGATACAGACAAACATGGAGCATTAAAACAGAGGTGGGTGTCTTAGCTTGCAAAGTACAACTTAAGCATCCAATACAGGTCAAAGACAGAAAATAGGAACACCGATGCCCTATCATAAGTGACACTAGAGATCCCTGTGAGGCAAGTAGATGAATGATCAGAGGATGAAGAAACTCTTGACTTCCAATGATTTCCATCCTGTACAATAGTGACACAGACAGGTGAGGAGGCCCTGCTCCCCTAGCTGAACTGTGAAAGAAGAATGCTGAATGGTGTCAAATTCAGAATGATATCCAGCATAGCCACAAATGAAAGGCTGGGTAGCCCAAGGAAGAAACCTGAAAAGGAAGAGCGCTTGTCTCAGCCATGAAATGTCTTCTCTGTTACACCAATAGGATCACCTACAAATACAGAATACTGTTCTGTATAGAAATGTACAACTTCCTAGGGACCTTAAGGCACAATGGCAGGGAGTGATTAGAAAAATTAGCAAAAGATATTGCCTAAGAGGCCCATGAACAAGGAACCCACTTTAGAGCCAACAAGCCATCCCAATAGCTGCAGGGATTTGTATGTTGACTGCAGTTGGAGAAAATGGTGGAAGAAGTCGGCAAAAAGTTTAAAGTGCATGATCTAACTAAGAGCTCTGAACAACATGACCCTATATAGACTGTATAAACCAAAGAACTCAAAGTCCTAATAATAAACTATATATTCATCAGATAGTCAGTCAGCAGTCACCAATACTTCCTGGTCATAACAGAACACCTTTTTGAAGTTTTCAGTTGTGACACCTACCAGGGACCAAACACTTAAATCTGCTGCACAGGTGAAACTTGATCAGAGTATATGGGGGCCCTAAATGTATGCACTTGGACCAAGGGTCTTGCTTCCAAGGGAAGGTCATGGAAGAGCTGCATAGGCTGTCCAGAACTGCTCTATACCTTCCTCAGGGGAACACTGCATGTGAGTGCTTTAACTATGCCAAAAACAACCAAGTCCATTCCACTACAGGTTACACCCCCTTTATGCTGCTTTTTGGGCAGGCTGGAAAAGAGCTTGCTTAATTGAATCTGGAACAACCTGAATATGTTACTGAGTGGTCTACCACCTCTAGGGTACGTGAACATCAACACCGACCCCAGACAATTTGAAAACTAGCAGGTCAGTAGCTTCATGTAAAAACGCATGCTGCCAGGACTCCTGTAGAGCCTTACAATCAGGTGATCTTGTACTTGTGCAAGAGGACACTGAAGGAGATACTGAGTGACCGATGGGAAGGAGAACTATAGAGAGTAATGAGGCAAGTCTTTCCTTATGGCCCTGCGGATGAAGTGCAAGCACAAAGTTCCGGGGCTCATCCTTGAATTCTACACAGAAATATGTTGAAGCCTTGCCGATTTGAAGACACAACCCAATCGCAAGAGACACTAAAGTCTAGCTCCGTAATTGAGACTGAGCATGAACTGCTTGAAGAGTGATGGACACCACCAAAGACTCCCATTAATCCCAGAACTTTGAACGCGGAAGCCCACAATAACAGACAACCCTCAAACTAGAGAAATGTCAGAAGGTCAGCCCATGCCCACCTAATGAGAAGAAAATTATCAGACCTTCCACAGATCTGCTAGGCATAATGCAGAGGTGCCACCACAAAGGTTTGTTGATAAGGAATTGGTCTAAGGAAGGTACATAACTTGCTGTTAAGCCCCCAGAAAGTGAACTGTACTAATTTATGGTTGTATTGCTATAAAGTTTGAGTTTTGAATGGGGCTTTGTGATAAAGGATGACCACCCTTAAAGTAGAGGGCTAATGTAAGACAGCAGGAGACATCTCCAAGAGAGAAGGAAGCTAAGCAATTCAGAGAGAGAGAGATAGGACTTTGGACACCATCCAGAGTAAACTGTGGGACTAGACTGCTAAGAGCCTCCAAGTTGCAGGAGAGACAGCAGTTGTGCGTACTCTACTGAGGAAAGCAATGTTGTACTGGGTAAAGTCCCCAGAGATCATCTACAGAGTTTATTAGTGGAATTGAATCATAAATGAGGTCAACCTCCATCCAAGCAAAGGGTGTACATGCTTTGATGCTGCAGCAACTACTAAATAAAGGCATATTTCTTGCAGGCCATGGACAGATGCCAAATGCTGTATTTCAATGTGAGCTTTAGGAATAAGGACAATGAGTACTGTTTATTATACCATTAGCAGGGAGGTGTTAACCTTTCTCAGGAGGATTGCATATTGCAACCTGTGCACTATACCATGCTGTGTTATCGAACAAAGCTTTGCAACTTAATGTTTAAAGGTCTTTCTGAGCTAAAAGAAATATTACATAGCCAAAACAAGTCCCATGGCACATCACACCTGATGAGCCCATTGAAGTGAATAAAATCTGGTTTTCCTAGCTGCTGTGTTCCCAAGAAAGCTCTTTGTTCTTGTTCACATTCTGGAGCTCAGGGGCGTGTCTGTTTACTCTGCTATGCAAATTAGCTGTGCACGCTGTGTGTGCAGCCCCGCCCCCAGGCACTCTTTCTGCTCACAGCACCAGCTTCTAACTTTCAAAACTAAGCTGTACTAACCAACAATTCAACACAAAGATAAAGTATTGCTTTATTCACCCTCCAACTCCATCTATTTGTTTTCCCCTGCTGTTCCTTGTCCTACAGCTATCTAAAATGAAAGATCAGTTTTGCTCCTGTCTCCATAGGTTACATGTCTTCCCTATGGGCAAAACCTTCCATTTACAATTATGGATAAATGGTAATGAAATGCAAACACACAAAGTGGTACAAACATCCTTATCAATGACTGGAAACACCTGGCTAATAGTTTTTTCAAGCGTAGGTCAATAAGGGAAAATAATACAAAGTAAGGAGCTAATATGCAGTTCGGAAAAACTGAAAATGTATCCACAAAAACTTCTCAATGTATGCATGTGTATATTACTACCATCTGCAATTACATAGGGCCCTTTTATGTAGGCCAACAAATCATTCAGATTGCCGCATTCAGTGAGAATCTGAATGATTATCTTTCAGTGTAAATGCATGACCCAACTGAACGACGAATGAGAAATCGTTCGCTTCTCGTTCAGTTTATGCATAAAGAAAACTGAACGAGGGATCGTCCCATGTAAGCAAGCAGTTGTTCATCTATGAATGACCTTCTGTTTACTATGAATTGAGGCAGGTGGGATGGAATGATCCGCCTTCACCTCCATTCACTAATGATGATCGTTCCTGTGTTAAAGCATAGGAACGATCATCGCTGGAATGGCCTATTGGACATCGGAACGCAACAGTTCGTCCCGTGTAAAAGCACCCTTAGTATTGGGCCCCCTCAATTAAAAAAAAAGATTGTATTAGAGGCAGCAAATATACAGTATAACGTGGTTGGTTTAGATTAAACGCTCCAACTCAGGAATACCTTTAAATAATAGAGCTACCATATAATAGTCAATAAAGGTTTACTTCAGCCATGACTTATCTCTGCAAATTCTAAAGGTACCATAACATGGGAAGACTGCCGGGCGTATTAGCACCAGCGACTATTGCTCTTGTACTTTACACAGGAGTAGAGATGAGCGAACGTACTCGTCCGAGCTTGATACTCGTTCGAGTATTAGCGTGTTCGAGATGCTCGTTATTCGAAACGAGCACCACGCGATGTTCGAGTTACTTTCACTTTCATCTCTGAGACGTTAGCGCGCTTTTCTGGCCAATAGAAAGACAGGTAAGGCATTACAACTTCCCCCTGCGACGTTCAAGCCCTATACCACTCCCCTGCAGTGAGTGGCTGGCGAGATCAGGTGTCACCGAGTATATAAATCGGCCCCTCCCGCGGCTCGCCACAGATGCATTCTGACATAGTTCAGGGAAAGTGCTGTCTTGCTGGAGTTGCTATAGGGAGAGTGTTATTAGGAGTTATTTTAGGCTTCAAGAACCCCAACGGTCCTTCTTAGGGCCACATCTAACCGTGTGCAGTAGTGTGGAGGCTGCTTTTTGCAGTGTTGCACTTTTTTTTTTTTTTTGTATATCGGCAGAGCATTGCGTCCTGCAGTAATTTTACATTGTCCAGGGCCAGTAGTGGTGAGGCAGGGACAGAAGACATATTTAGTGTATATAGGCAGTGGGCCTTTCCAAAAACATTTGGGGAAAAAAAATCTATTTGGGCTGCCTGTGACCGTCCTCAGTGTACTGGGTCTCTGCTGGGGGTAGTTGTCCTAATTCATACGCAGCCAGCTAAGTGTTACAGCAGGCTTGCGCAAAATTCTTTCCTGGCTCTGTGTTGCCTGTTACATCACCGCTGTATTCCTGTCCACAGTGAAACAGTCTGCAGTAATTTTACATTGTCCAGGGCCAGTAGTGGTGAGGCAGGGACAGAAGACATATTTAGTGTATATAGGCAGTGGGCCTTTCCAAAAACATTTGGGGAAAAAAAATCTATTTGGGCTGCCTGTGACCGTCCTCAGTGTACTGGGTCTCTGCTGGGGATAGTTGTCCTAATTCATACACAGCCAGCTAAGTGTTACAGCAGGCTTGCGCAAAATTCTTTCCTGGCTCTGCTGTGCGTTCCGTAAGCGAAGTCAGCCTCCAACCACAGGCCAATAAGCGGCACATTTAATTACAGCGTTCTGTTTCTGCACTACTGGTAATACACCATGCTGAGGGGTAGGGGTAGGCCTAGAGGACGTGGACGCGACCGAGAACGCAGAGGCCCAAGTCAGGGTGTGGGCACAGGCCGAGCTCCTGATCCAGGTGTATCGCAGCCGACTGCTGCGGGATTAGGAGAGAGGCACGTTTCTGGCGTCCCTACATTCATCTCACAATTAATGGGTCCACGCGGTAGACCTTTATTAGAAAATGAGCAGTGTAAGCAGGTCCTGTCGTGGATGGCAGAAAGTGCATCCAGCAATCTATCGACCACCCAGACTTCTGCGCCGTCCACTGCTGCAACTCTGAATCCTCTGGCTGCTGCTCCTCCTTCCTCCCAGCCTCCTCACTCCATTACAATGACACATTCTGAGGAGCAGGCAGACTCCCAGGAACAGTTCTCGGGCCCCTGCCCAGAATGGGCAGCAATGGTTCCGAATCCTCTCCCACTGGAGGAGTTTGTCGTGACCGATGCCCAACCTTTGGAAAGTTCCCGGGGTCTGGGGGATGAGGCTGGGGACTTCCAGCAACTGCCTCAAGAGCTTTCAGTGGGTGAGGAGGACGATGACGATGAGACACAGTTGTCTATCAGTGAGGTAGTAGTAAGGGCAGTAAGTCCGAGGGAGGAGCGCACAGAGGATTCGGAGGAAGAGCAGCAGGACGATGAGGTGACTGACCCCACCTGGTTTGCTACGCCTACTGAGAACAGGTCTTCAGGGGGGGAGGCAAGGGCAGCAGCAGGGCAGGTTGGAAGAGGCAGTGCGGTGGCCAGGGGCAGAGGCAGGGCCAGACCGAATAATCCACGAACTGTTTCCCAAAGCGCCCCCTCGCGCCATGCCACCTTGCAGAGGCCGAGGTGCTCAAAGGTCTGGCAGTTTTTCACTGAGAGTGCAGACGACCGACGAACAGTGGTGTTTAACCTTTGTCGCGCCAAGATCAGCCGGGGAGCCACCACCACCAGCCTCACCACCACCAGCATGCGCAGACATATGATGGCCAAGCACCCCACAAGGTGGGACGAAGGCCGTTCACCGCCTCCGGTTTGCACCGCTGCCTCTCCCCTTGTGCCCCAACCTGCCACTGAGATCCAACCCCCCTCTCAGGACACAGGCACTACCGTCTCCTGGCCTGCACCCACACCCTCACCTCCGCTGTCCTCGGCCCCATCCACCAATGTCTGTCAGCGGACCGTCCAGCCTTCGCTAGTGCAAGTGTTGGAGCGCAAGCGCAAGTACGCCACCACGCACCCGCAAGCTCAAGCATTAAACGTGCACATAGCCAAATTTATCAGCCTGGAGATGATGCCGTATAGGCTTGTGGAAACGGAGGCTTTCAAAGGTATGATGGCGGCGGCGGCCCCGCGCTACTCAGTTCCCAGTCGCCACTACTTTTCCCGATGTGCCGTCCCAGCCCTGCACGACCACGTCTCCCGCAACATTGTACGCGCCCTCACCAACGCGGTTACTGCCAAGGTCCACTTAACAACGGACACGTGGACAAGCACAGGCGGGCAGGGCCACTATATCTCCCTGACGGCACATTGGGTGAATTTAGTGGAGGCTGGGACAGAGTCAGAGCCTGGGACCGCTCACGTCCTACCCACCCCCAGAATTGCGGGCCCCAGCTCGGTGGTGGTATCTGCGGCGGTGTATGCTTCCTCCACTAAACCACCCTCCTCCTCCTCCGCAACCTCTGTCTCGCAATCAAGATGTGTCAGCAGCAGCACGTCGGCAGCAGTCGGTGTCGCGCGGCGTGGCAGCACAGCGGTGGGCAAACGTCAGCAGGCCGTGCTGAAACTACTCAGCTTAGGAGATAAGAGGCACACGGCCCACGAACTGCTGCAGGGTCTGACAGAGCAGACTGACCGCTGGCTTGCGCCGCTGAGCCTCCAACCGGGCATGGTCGTGTGTGACAACGGCCGTAACCTGGTGGTGGCTCTGCAGCTCGGCAGCCTCACGCACGTGCCATGCCTGGCCCACGTCTTTAATTTGGTGGTTCAGCGCTTTCTGAAAAGCTACCCACGCTTGTCAGACCTGCTCGGAAAGGTGCGCCGGCTCTGCGCACATTTCCGCAAGTCCCACACGGACGCTGCCACCCTGCGCACCCTGCGCACCCTGCAACATCAGTTTAATCTGCCAGTGCACCGACTGCTGTGCGACGTGCCCACACGGTGGAACTCTACGCTCCACATGTTGGCCAGGCTCTATGAGCAGCGTAGAGCTATAGTGGAATACCAACTCCAACATGGGCGGCGCAGTGGGAGTTAGCCTCCTCAATTCTTTACAGAAGAGTGGGCCTGGTTGGCAGACATCTGCCAGGTCCTTGGAAACTTTGAGGAGTCTACCCAGATGGTGAGCGGGGATGCTGCAATCATTAGCGTCACCATTCCTCTGCTATGCCTCTTGAGAAGTTCCCTGCAAAGCATAAAGGCAGACGCTTTGCGCTCAGAAACAGAGGCGGGGGAAGACAGTATGTCGCTGGATAGTCAGAGCACCCTCCTGTCTATATCTCAGCGCGTTGAGGAGGAGGAGGAGGAGCATGAGGAGGATGAGGAGAAGGGGGAAGAGACAGCTTGGCCCACTGCTGAAGTTACCCATGCTGCTTGCCTGTCATCCTTTCAGCGTGTATGGCCTGAGGAGGAGGAGGATCCTGAAAGTGATCTTCCTTGTGAGGACAGCCATGTGTTGCGTACAGGTACCCTGGCACACATGGCGGACTTCATGTTAGGATGCCTTTCTCGTGACCCTCGCGTTACACGCATTCTGGCCGCTACGGATTACTGGGTGTACACACTGCTCGACCCACGGTATAAGGAGAATCAGGCAGCATGTACAGCATAGTCAGGGGAACACTCTCTATGGCCTTTGACAGCTTTATGGCTCCCCAGCAAGACTGTGTCACCGCTCCCCAGTCAAGGCTGAGTCGGCGGGAGCACTGTAAAAGGATGGGAGGGAGTACGTAGCCGATCGCACGACCGTCCTCCGTGACGCCTCTGCCCCCTACAACTACTGGGTGTCGAAGCTGGACACGTGGCCTGAACTCGCGCTGTATGCCCTGGAGGTGCTTGCTTGTCCTGCAGCTAGCGTCTTGTCAGAGAGGGTGTTTAGTGCGGCTGGGGGAATCATCACAGATAAGCGTACCCGCCTGTCAACCGACAGTGCCGACAGGCTTACACTCATCAAGATGAACAAAGCCTGGATTTCCCCAGACTTCTCTTCTTCACCAGCGGACAGCAGCGATACCTAAGCAATACGTAGGCTGCACCCGCGGATGGAAGCATCGTTCTCTATCACCATCAAAAACGGGGACATTTTTGCTTCATCAATCTGTGTATAATATTCATCCTCCTGCTCTTCCTCCTAAAACCTCACGTAATCACGCCGAACGGGCAATTTTTCTTAGGCCCACAAGGCTCAGTCATATAATTTTTGTAAACAATTTTTATACGTTTCAATGCTCATTAAAGCGTTGAAACTTGCACCTGAACCAATTTTTATTTTAACTGGGCTGCCTCCAGGCCTAGTTACAAATTAAGCCACATTAACCAAAGCGATTAATGGGTTTCACCTGCCCTCTTGGTTGGGCATGGGCAATTTTTCTGAGGTACATTAGTACTGTTGGTACACCAATTTTTTGGGGCCCTCGTCCAAAGGGTTTTCCAATTAATTTTTTGCCCACCTGCATTAAAGCTGACGTTACCTCAGCTGGGCTGGGCACTGCAATGGGATATATTTATGTACCGCCGGTGGGTTCCAGGAAGCCACCCATGCTGTCGGTCCACACGGAGTTGTAACTGCATGTGTCCACTTCTAAAGAACCCCAGTCTGACTGGGGCATGCAGTGTGGGCCGAAGCCCACCTGCATTAAACATGACATTACCTCAGCTGTGATGGGCAATGCAATGGGATATATTTATGTGCCGCCGGTGGCTTCCTGGCACCCACCCATGGTGTCGTTCAACAGAGACTTCACAATAGAGAGTTGTACCTGCCTGCGTCTATGATTTAAAAACCCCGGTCAGGTAGGGGCATGCAGTGTGGGCCGAAGCCCACCTGCATTTAATCTGATGTTAGCTCTGCTGTCCAGGGCACTGCAATGGGATACATTTATGTACAGCCAGTGGGTTCCAGGGAGCCACCCATGCTGTGGGTGCACACGGAATTCCCATTGCGGAGTTGTACCTGCCTGTGACTATTTATAAAAAACCGTGGTCTGACTGGGGCATGCAGACACCTTGACAGAATGAATAGTGTGTGGCACATAGGTTCCCCATTGCTATGCCCACGTGTGCAGCTCCTGATGGCGGTGGCACAGGATTATATTTCTCACTGCTTCTGTACAGCATTGTGGGCTATCGTCCTGCCCCTTTTAAAGAGGGTCGCTGCCTAGCCGTGCCAACCCTCTGCAGTGTGTGCCTGTGGTTCCTCCTCATGGCAGACGCACTTATAAATAGACATGAGGGTGGTGTGGCATGAGGGCAGCTGAAGGCTGCGCAGGGACACTTTGGTGTGCGCTGTGGACACTGGGTCGTGTGGGGGGGGGTTGGGCAGCATGTAACCCAGGAGAAGTGGCAGCGGAGTGTCATGCAGGCAGTGATTGTGCTTTGTTGGAGGTAGTGTGGTGCTTAGCTAAGGTATGCATTGCTAATGAGGGCTTTTCAGAAGTAAAAATTGTTGGGAGGGGGGGGGCCACTCTTCGAGTAACGAACCCCATTGAAGTCAATGGGCGACCCGAGCATTTTTGTATATCGCTGATGCTCGCTAAGGTTTTCATTTGTGAAAATATGGGCAATTCAAGAAAGTGATGGGAACGACACAGCAACGGATAGGGCAGGCGAGGGGCTACATGTTGGGTTGCATCTCATCCCACTATTAAGCCACAACCCCCCCCCCCCCGCACGACCCAGTGTCCACAGTGCCCACCAAAGTGTCCCTGCGCAGCCTTCAGCTGCCCTCATTCCACACACTGGCCTCATAGCCACACCACCCTCATGTCTATTTATAAGTGCGTCTGCCATGAGGAGGAACCGCAGGCAAACACAGCAGAGGGTTGGCATGACCAGGCAGCGACCCTCTTTAAAAGGGGCGGGGCGATAGCCCATAATGCTGTACAGAAGCAATGAGAAATCCAATCCTGTGCCACCTCCATCAGGAGCTGCAAACGGGGGCATAGCAATGGGGAACCCATGTGCCACACACTATTCATTCTGTCAAGGTATCTGCATGCCCCAGTCAGACAGCGGTTTTTTATAAATAGTCACAGGCAGGTACAACTCCGCAATGGGAATTCCGTGTGCACCCACAGCATGGGTTGCCCCCTGGAACCCACCGGCTGTACATAAATGTATCCCATTGCAGTGCCCAGTACAGCTGAGGTAACGTCAGCTTTAATGCAGGTGGGCTTCGGCCCACACTGCATGCCCCAGTCAGACTCAGGTTCCTTAGAAGTGGACACATGGAGTTACAACTCCGTGTGGACCGACAGCATGGGTGGGTCCCAGGAAGCCACCGGCGGTACATAAATATATACCATTGCATTGCCCATCACAGCTGAGGTAACGTCCGATTAAATGCAGGTGGTCTTCGGCCCACACTGCATGCCCCAGTCTAACCAGGGTTTTTAATACATAGACACTGGCAGGTACAAATCCCTAATGTGAAGTCCCTGTGGACACACAGCATGGGTGGCTCCCTGGAACCCATCGGCGGTACATAAATATATCCCATTGCAGTGCCCATCACATCTGAGGTAACATCAGGTTTAATGCAGGTGGGCTTCGGCCCACACTGCATGCCCCAGTCAGACTGGGGTTCTTTAGAAGTGGACACATGAAGTTGCAACTCCGTGTGGACCGACAGCATGGGTGGGTCCCAGGAAGCCACCGGCGGTACATAAATATATCCCATTGCATTGCCCATCACAGCTGAGGTAACATCAGGTTTAATGCAGGTGGGCTTCGGCCCACACTGCATGCCCCAGTCAGACTGGGGTTCTTTAGAAGTGGACACATGCAGTTACAACTCCGTGTGGACCGACAGCATGGGTGGCTTCCTGGAACCCACCGGCGGTACATAAATATATCCCATTGCAGTGCCCAGCACAGCTGAGGTAACGTCAGCTTTAATGCAGGTGGGCTAAAAATTACTAGGATTACAATGTAGGCAAGTGCCCAAAAAAATTGCTGTACCAACAGTACAAATGTACTTCAGAAAAATTGCCCATGCCCAACCAAGAGGGCAGGTGAAACTCATTAATCGCTTTGGTTAATGTGGCTTAATTTGTAACTAGGCTGTAGGCAGTCCAGTTAAAATAAAAATTGGTTCAGGTGCAAGTTTCAACGCTTTATTGAATTGAGAATTCAAACGTATAAACATTGTTTACAAAAGTTATATGACTGAGCCTTGTGGGCCTAAGAAAAATTGCCCGTTCGGCGTGATTACATCAGGTTTCAGGAGGAGGAGCAGGAGGAGGAGGATGAATATAATACACAATTTTTTTTTTTTTTTTTTTTAAAACAAGTTTTATTGAAATTTTTCATAGTAAGTAATACACAACAGTCTTGCAGCCAAGATAAGAAATGTACAGTATAAAACGAGGGGTATACAGCTGTTCACTGTACATCTGAAGGGAATTATGGGAGGAGGGTCTTGGAAGTATTTCACATCCCCTCCAGGCCATTATGCGAAAACATCTGGAGTGGCCCCAAGTTCCTTACAAATAAGAGCTGCAAACAGAGTAAACTGTAAAAATAGTATGATGGTGGGGGGGGAAAGAGGTGGAAAAGAGGGGGGGGTGTAGGGGGAGGGGGGGTGTAGAGGAAATGAGATCCATTAGAGACAGTGTATCTAAGTATAACAAAAGAGGGGGGGGGGTACCTGCTTGTTCCGTCCTAAGGTCAGAGGGACGCAAATACAGCGCCACGTCATGCCACATCTCTCTGTATTGTAGTCCAGGGGTCGCTTCACCACATTAGATGAGAGTAGCAAGAGTCTGTGGAGGGTCCCCCAACGTCCGAGGTCCGAGCCCCAAGATCATGTGCATACCACAGGGTGTAGGGAGTAATAGAACCGCTCCAGGAACCGGATGCTCCCGCGAGGAGCTCTATGAGCTTTTGCGGCAAGTCTCACCAAACATTCAAGCCAGTTGGGTGTTCAGGAGTTGATTTGTCTCCAGGGGTGCCATGTTTTAATAAATCCCTCGTGTGTTCCCGTGTTCCAACTGTGTAGTTCCTCCATATTATAAATGGAGTCCACTTTTGATTTCCAGAGTGCCAAAGTAGGAGGTACCCTCTGGAGCCAGAAAGCGGGAATCAGAGCCTTAGCGGCGTCTAAGAGAAAGGCTAGCAATTTGTCCTTTATCGGGTGGAAATTTGCCGAGGGTTTCCAAAGGAGCAATATTTCCGCTGTGATGTGGAAGTTGGGTTTAAGACGGCGCATCACCTCCCCTATTTCTCTCCAGAATTTAGTTAGTCCTGTGCACTCCCACCAAATATGACAATATGATCCCGCTCCCACACCACATCTCCAGCATTTATCCTGGTCAGCTAATTTGTGCGCGTGTAGCCATTGTGGGGTCTTATACCACCTGACCATAATTTTATAGTGGCATTCTTGGAGCAATATACAGGGTGAGAGGCCAAAGGCAGTTTGCAAAATCAGTTTGACCTCTGAAGTAGAAAGGGAGATTTTAAGTTCTTTTTCCCAAGATATTAGAAATGCTGGTTTATAGTGAGTTTCGGGGCTAATATACCTGTTACGAATACAAGAGATAGATTTGTCTCTTGTCAGGTTGCTAACTAAAGCTTTTTCAAATGGGGTTTCTGGTCTAGACGACCTAGATGTTTTCTGGAACTCTCCAAAGGCTTGGAGAACATGGGCCCTTTGCAAAAAGGAAAGGGTAATCTGCGGTGCCAGGGTGTCTAAGATCTCGGTTGGTGTCTTGTGCGCCAGTGTCTGAAGCTCCTTGACCCTTAAAGGGGCGAACTTCCTCCATAAGCTTCTAATATCCCTATCTGTTGTCCGACCCAGGTAACTACTTAAAATACTCAGTGGAGCTGCCGGGGACCTCTCTGGGGCTAGGGCTAACCCGAGTTTGTCCCACACTTCACACGGGCCACGCAGCAGTGGGTTAAAGTCCTTGGCCCTGTAGACTTTTCTAGAGGGGCGCCACAAATCCTCCAAAAAAGTGTCACTCTCTCTGCCTAAGGTCAAAGAGTGCAACACCTTATCCCCTGAAGGGGAAGTTAGGTCTATCCAGTACCTTAGTTGGATCGCTTGATAGAAATCGTGGACGCATGGCAACCCAATCCCCCCCTCGGACTTCCTTTTAATCATGAGGCAGAAGGCTAAGCGCGGTCTTTTCTGTCTCCATGTGTAGCCAATGAAAGCTGACCGTAGGGCTTTGAAGAAAGATTGGGGTAGGTGGATAGGTAGCATTCTCAGTTTGTAGAGGATTTGAGGTAGAATGTAAGTCTTTAATATATTTTTCCTCCCAAACCAAGAGGCATATGGTATGTCATATTGCTGTAGTATGGATTTGACCTGTGATATCAAGGGCACAAAGTTGGCGCTGTATAGGTCCTCGATTTTTTTTGTGATCTTGATGCCGAGGTATTCAATCGAAGTGTCTGACCAATCGAAGGGTGAGCTGGACCTCAAAAGCGCGCTGCGGTTTGGCGGGATGGAGATATTGAGAATGGTGGATTTAGTATAGTTTATTTTAAAGTTGGAGATGTTACCAAAGGAGTTTAAGAGAGCGATCAGATTGGGGATACCTTTCTCAGGCTCAGTTATCACAAACATAATATCGTCTGCGAACGCAGCCGTGTTTAAGCTGACTGTACCAGCTCTCAGTCCCTCAATATCTGGGGCCAACCTAACGCTCCTTAATAGGGGTTCCAACGTGAGTATGAAAAGGGTCGGAGAAAGCGGACAGCCTTGTCGAGTACCATTTCTGATGTCGAAGGGTGGGGAAAGTAAGTTATTGACTTTCAGTCTAGCGTAAGGTTCTTTATAGAGGGTGAGAATTGCTGCTATGAACGGTGGTGGGAAGTTGAAATGAGTTAGAACTCTCTCCATGTAGGTCCAGCTCACCCTATCGAACGCCTTCTCAGCGTCTGTTCCGACAAGTGCCAGCTCTATACCGTTGGTTTGGGCGTATTTTATAGCATGGAGCAGTCTGTAGCAGTTGTCTCTGCCCTCTCTATTTTTAACAAACCCTGCTTGTTCTTTGTCAATCAGTTTGGGGATTAGTGTTTCAAGCCTTTTTGCAAGCAGTTTAGCCCAGAATTTAACGTCTGTGTTGATGAGGGAGATGGGCCTATAACTGCCACAGAGCTCCGGATTTTTGCCATCTTTGTGAATGAGCGTTATGTGTGCCTCTTGTGCTTGTTTGGGTAGCGTTTTCCCTGACATGAGGGCATTCATCAGGTCTTTCAATTTGGGGGCCAGTGTCTCCCTGAAAGTCTTATAATACAGTGCTGGGTAGCCGTCAGGGCCAGGGCTCTTGCCGGCAGGGCTGTTGGTTATTATCTCTTCCACTTCTTTTAAGGAAATGGGAAGCACCAAGGCTTGAGCGTCGGAGACTTTCAATTTAGGTAGGTTAATATTGTTTAAGAAATGGTCTATTTGTTCCTTGGTGTCATTAGGGTTTAAGGGGTACTCCGATCCTTTTAAGTTGTAAAGCTCGGCGTAATATTTTTGGAAGGCCTCTGCTATTCCTTTTGAGGAGGTTAAAGATTTCCCTGCATGATCTTTGATGGAGGAAATATGGTTCTTAGTTCTAGCTTTTTTGATCATGGAGGAAAGCAATTTGCTCCCCTTATTGCCGTGAGCGTAATATTTATATTTTAGATACAGGTGTTTTTTATTGTATCTCGAATCTAACAGGCGCTTAAGCTCCCGTCTTAAGTCCGCCAGTTCCTCAAGGTTATTTCCTACTTGGGAAAGTTTTGATTGTTGTTCGGCCTTAGCGATCCACTCTAAGAGCCTGTCTATTTCAAGTTGTTGTTGCTTCTTAATTTTAGAGCCTAGAGAAATGAACAGACCTCTCATGAAGGCCTTGTGGGCCTCCCAAACTACTGGGAACTCTAGGTCCCCGGTGTCATTGAGTTGGAAAAATTCCTCTAACAAACCAGAGAGGCGGTCCCTCTCCATGTCCAACCCTAGTAGTGAGGTATTGAGTTTCCAGACCCATTCTCTGTGACCGTCGGCGAAGAGTGTAAGATCTATGTGTATTGGGGCGTGATCTGATATTGTAATTGATTCTATTCTAGCTCCCTTTACTCCAGGCAGAATGTTCTGTGAGACAAATAGATGATCTAACCTCTGGAACGAATTATGGACTTGGGAAAAATATGTAAAGTCCTTTGTCGAGGGGTTGATTGTTCGCCATGCGTCCACGATCCCGGCCTCCTGAAAAGCTTTATTTAGTTTTTTGATTCGTCTCTGGGCGATCCCAGATCTGCCCTTCGACGAGTCGAGTAGGGGGTTGAGGAATAAGTTAAAATCTCCTCCAAGTACAATTGGTCCATCGGCGAATTCCTTCAAGATATTAATTTGCTCAACCAGCCAATCTACTTGGTTGGTATTGGGTGCATATAAGTTCGCTATTGTTAGCCTTTTGTTCTCAATAGACCCCTTCAAAAACAAATCTCTGCCCATCTGGTCTGAGTATTTTGCTTTTAGGGTAAACACGACGGATCTATGGAACAGAATGGCTACCCCTTTTGATGCAGATATAGGGTATGTGCTATGGTAACTCTCGGGAAAAATTTTCCTAGAGAGGTGGTAATGGTTATCGGCTTTAAAATGTGTTTCCTGGAGGAGTAATATTTTTGTGTTGAATTTTCTTACCAGTTGGGAAACACTAAACCTTTTCTGGGGTGTGTTCAGGCCCCGGACGTTGAAGGACGTGACTCTCAATGGCTCCACGACCCCGGGGACGTCCATTGTTGTCTCAGACCGTTAGACGCTACCCTAGTGTCGAGGAGAGAAAAAAGCAGGTTAAGTCGCTGTTTTACGAATCTGAATCGAGGAGTGGCGTTGGAGAAGCACCGTCGCTGCAGTCCTGTCCGTCTCGCTGGCGGTTGTTGTCAGGGAAGATATGGTCGCCCTGGTAGGTATTGGAGGGGGGGGGGGAGGGGAGAGGTTAGGAAAAGTAAGGGGTAGAGGGGGAAAACAGTTAGACAAATTCAAAAGGTACAATAATAAGTTGTGGCACCAGAAACGTCTGATGCTTAAATATTTACGGGTGAGTTCCGCAGGGAATTACGGAGCCCAGCCGCAAAAGTGGGGTGGAGTTAAGGTTTGCACCATATACTATAAGTATTGGTAATCGCCTGATCGGGGGAGCACAAAAAGGCACTTGCTTGTAGAGAAAACGAGAAAAGTTCTAACTTCTATAAACCATGGATTACTAGGTCCAACTTAAAGAATGATTCAACAGCGTTCAGTGTGCAGGATTCCGCAGGTTTTCCGGGTGGTCGTTTTTGTAGGAAAACCATGGGAGTTCGGTAGCCCTAGGGGCACATTTTTACTGCCACTGTGTCTTTAATGGAAGAGGACGGATGTCCGGACGGGCTCAAGTGTCGCAGATGGCGTTCTCTTCTCTCTGTTTCTTCCTTTGCTTGCTGCGTGGTGACTTTGACTGTGTCGCTGTCTGCCAGCTGTCCTGAGTGGGTAGATGGGGGAGGGACGGGAACTCCGGTAAGGGAAGCCAGTTAGGGAGATCCATAGGCTCGAGTCCCAGATGCTGCCAGCTTCCCTGAAGGTCCTCCGGGGATCGTATATTTATCCTTCTCCCATTATGAGTTACACCTAACCCGAAGGGAAAAAGCCAGGCGTATTTTATGTTCTTTGATTTAAGCGCATCCAATAAAGGGCGCAGCAGTCTGCGCTTGGCTAGAGTTGTGGGGGAGAGGTCTTGGTAGATCTGTATATTAGTACCTTCATATTGGAGGTTTCTGCTGCTCCTTGCTGCATTCAAGATAGCGACCGCATCAGGGAAAGTCAGCAACTTGCACAAAATGTCCCTTGGGGGTTCTGCTGGGGCAGGCTGCGGTCTCAGGGCTCTATGCACTCTCTCAATAGCAATCCCTGAGGCTCTCTCTTCTCCCAGCAACCCAGCAAAGATTTCCAAGCTGATCTTATGCAATGTCTCTGCCGCCCAGGACTCTGGCAAGCCCTTTATGCGGACATTATTGCGACGGCTCCTGTTCTCTAAATCCTCCTGCATGAGGAGCATTCTGTTGAGGTGAGTGTGCTGGTCTTTTACTGCGGCAGCTAGTTCTTTAGAATGGTTAGTTATGTCTGCTGTGGAGCCCTCCAAATCCTCCACCCTCCTCCCCACACTCCTTACTTCTTCTTTTATGGCTGTTAGTTCAGCTAGCAGCGGTCCCATCGTTGTAGCTAGCAACTCTCGCATGAAACCCTTTGAGGGGGGGTCATCCTCTTCACAATCAGAGGAGATCTCTCCTTCCCGCGCTGTGTTCATTGCTGCTGCGGCCGCCGGCGCCATCTTGCCTGCTGTGTGCGGGGAGCGGGCGCTCCGTTCTTTAAGGAACCGCTGCATGTCGGACTGACCTCGGGGCTGGCGAGGGGTCCCTGTGTGTTCTCCCGTCCTTTCCTTAGTAAGCTTTCCCATTTTCGGAGAAGATTGCGGCTGTTAAGTGCCTGAAAAAGTGCCGTGGAGATGGAGCACAAACTCTATGCTACCATCTCGCTCCGCGGTCAGGCTCCGCCCCCTATAATACACAATTTGATGAAGCTAAAAGGTCTCCGTTTTTTATGGTGATAGGGAACGATGCTTCCATCCGCGGGTGCAGCCTACGCATTGTTTAGGTATTGCTGCTGTCCGCTGCTGGAGAAGAGAACTCTGGGGAAATCCAGGCTTTGTTCATCTTTCTGATTGTAAGCCTGTGGGCACTGTCGGTTGACAGGCGAGTACGCTTATCCGTGATGATTCCCCCAGCCGCACTAAACACCCTCTCTGACAAGACGCTAGCCGCAGGACAAGCAAGCACCTCCAGGGCATACAGCACGAGTTCAGGCCACGTGTCCAGCTTCGACACCCAGTAGTTGTAGGGGGCAGAGGCGTCACGGAGGACGGTCGTGCGATCGGCTACGTACTCCCTCACCATCCTTTTACAGTGCTCCCGCCGACTCAGCCTTGACTGGGGAGCGGTGACACAGTCTTGCTGGGTAGCCAGAAAGCTGTCAAAGGCCTTTGATAGTGTTCCCCTGCCTGTGCTGTACATGCTGCCTGATCTCCGTGCCTCCCCTGCTACCTGGCCCTCGGAACTGCGCCTTCTGCCACTAGCGCTGTCGGATGGGAATTTTACCATCAGTTTGTCCGCCAGGGTCCTGTGGTATAGCATCACTTTCGAACCCCTTTCCTCTTCGGGTATGAGAGTGGAAAGGTTCTCCTTATACCGTGGGTCGAGCAGTGTGTACACCCAGTAATCCGTAGTGGCCAGAATGCGTGTAACGCGAAGGTCACGATAAAGGCATCCTAACATGTAGTCAGCAATGTGTGCCAGGGTACCTGTACGCAACACATGGCTGTCCTCACTCGGAAGATCACTTTCAGGATCCTCCTCCTCCTCCTCAGGCCATACACGCTGAAAGGATGACAGGCAAGCAGCATAGGTACCCTCAGTAGTGGGTCAAGCTGTCTCTTCCCCCTCCTCCTCATGCTCCTCCCCCTCCTCCTCCTCCTCAACTCGCTGAGATATAGACATGAGGGTGCTCTGACTATCCAGCGACATACTGTCTTCCCACGCCTCCGTTTCCGAGTGCAAAGCGTCTGCCTTTATACTTTGCAGGGAACTTCTCAAGAGGCATAGCAGAGGAATGGTGACGCTAATGATTGCAGCATCCCAGCTCACCATCTGGGTAGACTCCTCAAAGTTTCCAAGGACCAGACAGATGTCTGCCAACCAGGCCCACTCTTCTGTAAAGAATTGAGTAGGCTGACTCCCACTACGCCGCCCATGTTGGAGTTGGTATTCTACTATAGCTCTACGCTGCTCATAGAGCCTGGCCAACATGTGGAGCGTAGAGTTCCACCGTGTGGGCACGTCGCACAGCAGTCGGTGCACTGGCAGATTAAACCGATGTTGCAGGGTGCGCAGGGTGGCAGCGTCCATCTTGGACTTGCGGAAATGTGCGCTGAGCCGGCGCACCTTTCCGAGCAGGTCTGACAAGCATGGGTAGCTTTTCAGAAAGCGCTGAACCACCAAATTAAAGACGTGGGCCAGGCATGGCACGTGCATGAGGCTGCCGAGCTGCAGAGCCGCCACCAGGTTATGGCCGTTGTCACACACGACCATGCCCGGTTGGAGGCTCAGCGGCGAAAGCCAGCGGTCGGTCTGCTCTGTCAGACCCTGTAGCAGTTCGTGGGCCGTGGGCCTCTTCTCTCCTAAGCTGAGTAGTTTCAGCACGGCCTGCTGACGCTTGGCCACCGCTGTGCTGCCACGCCGCGCGACACCGACTGCTGGCGACGTGCTGCTGCTGACACATCTTGATTGCGAGACAGAGGTTGCGTAGGAGGAGGAGGAGGAGGGTGGTTTAGTGGAGGAAGCATACACCGCCGCAGATACCAGCACCGAGTTGGGGCCCGCAATTCTGGGGGTGGGTAGGACGTGAGCGGTCCCAGGCTCTGACTCGGTCCCATCCTCCACTAAATTCACCCAATGTGCCGTCAGGGAGATATAGTGGCCCTGCCCGCCTGTGCTTGTCCACATGTCTGTTGTTAAGTGGACCTTGGCAGTAACCGCGTTGGTGAGGGCGCGTACAATGTTGCGGGAGATGTGGTCGTGCAGGGCTGGGACGGCACATCGGGAAAAGTAGTGGCGACTGGGAACTGAGTAGCGCGGGGCCGCCGCCGCCATCATGTTTTTGAAAGCCTCCGTTTCCACAAGCCTATACGGCAGCATCTCTGGGCTGATAAATTTGGCTATGTGCACGTTTAACGCTTGAGCGTGCGGGTGTGTGGCTGCATACTTGCGCTTGCGCTCAAACACTTGAGCTAGCGACGGCTGGACAGTGCGCTGAGAGACATTGCTGGATGGGGCCGAGGACAGCGGAGGTGAGGGTGTGGGTGCAGGCCGGGAGACGGTAGTGCCTGTGTCCTCAGAGGGGGGTTGGATCCCAGTGGCAGGTTGGGGCACAGGGGGAGAGGCAGTGGTGCAAACCGGAGGCGGTGAACGGCCTTCGTCCCACCTTGTGGGGTGCTTGGCCATCATATGTCTGCGCATGCTGGTGGTGGTGAGGCTGGTGGTGGTGGCTCCACGGCTGATCTTGGCGCGACAAAGGTTGCACACCACAGTTCGTCGGTCGTCTGCACTCTCAGTGAAAAACTGCCACACCTTTGAGCACCTCGGCCTCTGCAGGGTGGCATGGCGCGAGGGGGCGCTTTGGGAAACAGTTGGTGGATTATTCGGTCTGGCCCGGCCTCTACCCCTGTCCACCGCACTGCCTCTTCCAACCTGCCCTGCTGCTGCACTTGCCTCCCCCTCTGAAGACCTGTCCTCAGTAGGCTTAGCAAACCAGGTGGGGTCAGTCACCTCATCGTCCTGCTGCTCTTCCTCCGAATCCTCTGTGCGCTCCTCCCTCGGACTTACTGCAATTACTACTACCTGAGTGATAGACAACTGTGTCTCATCGTTGTCGTCCTCCTCACCCACTGAAAGCTCTTGAGACAGTTGCCGGAAGTCCCCAGCCTCATCCCCCGGACCCCGGGAACTTTCCAAAGGTTGGGCATCGGTCACAACAAACTCCTCCAGGTGGGAGAGGAACCATTGCTGCCCATTCTGGGCAGGGGCCCGAGAACAGTTCCTGGGAGTCTGCCTGCTCCTCAGAATGTGTCATTGCAATGGAGTGAGGAGGCTGGGAGGAAGGAGGAGCAGCAGCCAGAGGATTCAGAGTTGCAGCAGTGGACAGCGTAGAACTCTGGGTGGTCGATAGATTGCTGGATGCACTTTCTGCCATCCACGACAGGACCTGCTCACACTGCTCATTTTCTAATAAAGGTCTACCGCCTGGACCCATTACTTGTGAGATTAATCTGGGGACGCCAGAAACGTGCCTCTCTCCTAATCCCGCAGCAGTCGGCTGCGATACACCTGGATCAGGAGCTCGGCCTGTGCCCACACCCTGACTTGGGCCTCCGCGTCCTCGCCCGCGTCCACGTCCTCTAGGCCTACCCCTACCCCTCAGCATGGTGTATTACCAGTAGTGCAGAAACAGAACGCTGTAATTAAATGTGCCGCTTATTGGCCTGTGGTTGGAGGCTGACTTCGCTTACGGAACGCACAGCAGAGCCAGGAAAGAATTTTGCGCAAGCCTGTAGTGAGACGTAGGTGCGTATGACTAAGCTCGTGGAATTCACAGCGCAGAAGCAGTCAAGTGTCCAAAGGCCACTAGTAGGCCTTAAGTATTTTGCTTCTATCTTTTTAAAGGCTGAGCTGAGACAGCAGACAGATACTGTAGGCAGCGTATATATGTATACTGTTTCCCTCTGGACGGGATGACAGCGGTGATGTAACGGGCAACGCAGAGCCAGGAAACCATTTTGTGCAAGCCTGCTGTAACACTTATCTGCGTATTAATTAGGACTACTACTCCCAGCAGACACGCAGTACACTGGAGACGGTCACAGGCAGCCCAAATATAGTATTTTTCCCAAATTTGTTTGAAAAAGCCCACTGCCTATATAGACAGTATATCTCTTTCACCTTTCCCACTGTCCCTGCCTCACCAGTACTGGCCCTATACTATGTAAAATTACTGCAGACTGTTTCCCTCTGGACGGGATGGCGGCGGTGATGTAACGGGCAACGCAGAGCCAGGAAACAATTTTGCGCAAGCCTGCTGTAACACTTAGCTGCGTAATAATTAGGACTACTACCCCCAGCAGAGACGCAGTACACTCAAGACGGTTACAGGCAGCCCAAAGATAGTATTTTTCCCAAATTTGTTTGAAAAAGCCCACTGCCTAAATAGACAGTATATCTCTTTCACCTTTCCCACTGTCCCTGCCTCACCAGTACTGGCCCTATACTATGTACAATGACTGCAGACTGAGGACGCAATGCTCTGCACGCCCGATATACAAAAAAAAAAATGTGCAACACTGCTAAAAGCAGCCTCAACAGTACTGCACACGGTCAGATGTGGCCCTAAGAAGGACCGTTGGGGTTCTTGAAGCCTAATATTACACTTAACACTCTCCCTATAGCAGCAGCACTTTCCCTGATCTATGTCACAACGCATCTGAGGCGAGCCGCGGGAGGGGCCGATTTATATACTCGGGTGACACCTGATCTCGCCAGCCACTCACTGCAGGGGGGTGGTATAGGGCTTGAACGTCGCAGGGGGAAGTTGTAATGCCTTCCCTGTCTTTCTCTATTGGCCAGAAAAGCGCGCAAATGTCTCAGAGATGAAAGTGAAAGTAACTCGAACATCGCGTGGTACTCGTCTTGAGTAACGAGCATCTCGAACACCCTAATACTCGAACGAGCATCAAGCTCGGACGAGTACGTTCGCTCATCTCTAGTACTAATATATTGCTGTGTATCTGCCACATGGGTCATATTGCCCAGTTTGCATGTTCACTTTCTACACTGGATTCAGTGGATTCTATCCAAGAGCGAATATCTATTATATAGATATGATTTCTCTATTGATGAATTGCATTGGAGACTGAAAATTTGCTGCTTAATGAATGTGCACTTTATTTGTTCCCATTTATGAACTGGACTTTAAGCCAAGTCGTTTTGCCTGAGTTTTCATTTATCCATATACTTTCAATCTGATTGGGGACCTTGTTTATCATTATGCATTTCACTTGTGTAAGCATGTAGTTGATGGAGTCGGTGGGGAAGAATCTCAGAGAGTGCTACCCCACAGGTTCTATGTGGACACTGCTTTCCGCTCCGCTTCCATTTCTTGGAATGTAGAGTCAGAATGAAGATCATAAGACATGGGTTTCAAGCTGACCAATAGAATCTTTATTAGAACTACCAAGCTGTCTTATTTCTCCGGGATATCCACTGCACGTTATATTAACTTAGTTGCAACAATAATAAACCGGTCAATCCTACAGTTAATGTCTCCAGTGCAAAACAAGTCTCTGAGTGCGATTCACCATGTGAGCCGAGGGAGCATATGGCAAATCAGTGTTACCTCCTTTGTAGCAGAGATAGAGGAGTGGGATCTGCTGGTGTCAACTTGTGAGCACACGAATCATGGAGGCCGTAGGCCAGTTGTTAGATGCTGGTCGGCAATACGTTATCAATGAAGCTTCAGCCACTTGTGGAACAGTCCGAGGCACCACCCCAAAGTCAGATTTCCCTAAGGAGAAATGGCTGCACACGTCTGTCTTTATTGGCACACTACCTCATTCTGAAGAGAAAGAAGCACACTTTATTCTTGTTGATGCCCCGAAACCCTATTCCTCCTCCTTAAAGTGACCAACACCTACAGTAAACAAATCATAAGGATTTATTATAAAAAACATCATAAAAACGTCAATGGGGAGAATATGTAAGGGGAAAACATTAAAAAGACAAAAATCCCCGCTACATAGTTGCACTAAATTTATTTATAATATTTACAATCATGTTAGGCTGGGTTCACACGGGGCGTATTCCTGGCGGAAATCCTGCGGATTGGCCGCAGCAAAAACCGCGAGATTTCCGCCGGGAGAACTGCCGCGGAAAAACCCGCAGCGGCTTTGAAGCGTCCCGGCCGCTCGCTTTTCCATTGCGGCCGGCGCTCCCATAGAGGAGAGCGCGGCCGCGAAAGAAAAGATTAATAGACATGCTGCATATTCTGAAACCGCGGCTGCGGACGTGGTTCCAGCCTGACTTACCACAGCGGATTGACCGTTCCGTGTGGACGATATTTCTGAGAAATCTCGTCCACATGGCTGGCTAATCCCGAGATTAGCGGCCGCGGGCGGATTTGCCGCGGCAAAATTCCGCGCTGAATTTCCGTGGCAAATCCGCCCTGTGTGAACCCAGCCTTATGGAATTTTTTGTGTACTTTATGAAATATAAATGTATTTGTAAGTGATCATGTCTTTTGAAGATTACCTAGCAACATTATTATGTATTTTCTATAATTGAAAGGATTATTTTTTAATTCTACTGTAACCAAGTGACTTTTTTTTACCTATTTTTCAATTTTTCCTTTTTTTTAAACGTATTGTCACCACCACCATAGACTGCAAAAGTACAGTAATATACATTATTACAATGCAATGTATATTGCCTAAGTAGCAGGCCACACATACCACTGTACAGTGCTCAAATTATACCAACAATGACTTTATAACAAATCCATACCTACAGTAATGTAATAAAGCCATACAAAAGTCTTAACAAAACTACTAACCAATAAATATTTACATTTGTGATGGTCTTAAGCTTTTAGTGCCAGATCATTTAGCTTACTCCCATCAGCAGTGCTGCGAGTTGATTCTTTATGAACTTTAGAAGTAAACAGTGAAATTATGTACAAAGGTGAACATACACTACAAATATCCAGCATGGCTCAAATATTGAAATTATTTAGTGCCACACTAAGCATTATCATTATTATCATTACTTATCCCATTTTGTTTACTTTAGGTTGTTACTATAGCTGTAGAAAGTGTCCGATTGATCTCTTGACTAACAGTGTGCCATCCTGGATTTTACTGTTCTGCTAATGATCTATCATTCATTTGACTTGTTTTATTTTGTAACCGCCTGCAATTCATCTAAAATAATGACTCCTTCCCCAGTCCCATTTCTCTGCAGCAGACATTGGAGTGACAATAATCCCATAGCCAGTTTTAGCTGCCTTTGTCCCATGTGCATTACTGGCATTAGGTTTGTAGATACCAAACACTCCTCATTTTTTCCAATTTGCTAAGTCATTTATCATTTTATTTACTGCTCTACCTCCAAGGTAAACCCGTTATAGATCTTTGTGCCATGTGCTGTTGCAGCCTTTTGATTATAGCCATTTGATATTTAACTAATGAACATGCGACATTGTAAGATCTCCAGAGGACATCGCATAGGTCCATTGGTCCCTTGCTTCATCTATAAATGCAATTCATTACCTGCCATCCCATGCCTTTCTGCTCACTCAAAGCAGCAATCCAAATTCTATATTTATTCATAAAATACGGGAATTGCATAATATAATTATAGGTGTAGCATAGGTAAGTAATATATGAGCAAGTTATTTGATATAAATGACATGGTTATTTGAATATATTGTTTTTAATTTTCATTTGTCAGGTTTGCCCTGTATGTTAAAAAATATTTCAATGTTTATTAAATAAAAAATATAAAATGCAAGCATACTATAACAACATTACTTTTATATGATCTTTAATTGAATGTATCACTAGTACAAATACCGACTAAAGATGGTTTTACTTAGCGTAAGGCTGGATTCAGACGAACATATATCGGCTGGGTTTTCACGCCCAGCCGATATATGTCGTCTCTCTCTGCAGGGGGGGAGCCTGGAAGAGCCTGGAGCAGTGCTCTGAGCTCCCACCCCGTCTCTGCCTCCTCTCCACCCCTCTGCACTATTTGCAATGGGGAGAGGCTGGGCGGGGCTCATTCTTGAAACTTTGCAAACAGTGCAGAGAGGAGGAGAGGGGGTGGAGAGGAGGCAGATAGGGGGCGGGAGCTCAGTTCCTGCTCCTGGCTCTTCCATCCTCCCCCCCTGCAGATGAGGACACCGTATATCGGCTCGGCGTGAAAACCGAGCCGATATATGGTCGTCTGAATCCACCCTTAAAGGGGTTTTCTGAGCTTTAAAAAAACAGCATTTATTGGAAGAGTTAGGCTGGGTTCACACAGGGCGGATTCCCGTCGGATATCTCGCGGTTTGGCTGCAGCAAAAAACGCGAGATTTCCGCCGGGAGAACCGCGGCGGCTTTGAAGCGGCCCGGCCGCTTGCTTTTCCGTTGCGGCCGGCGCTCCCATAGAGGAGAGCGCGGCTGTGACATAAATAAACAAAAAAGAAAAGATAAACAGACATGCTCAATCTTTGGAAACCGCGGCTGCGGCGGCCGCAGCCGCGGTTTCAACCGGATTCACCGCAGCGGATTAGCCACCCCGTGTGGACGAGATTTCTGAGAAACCTCATGCACATGGCTGGCTAATCCCGACATTAGCGGCCGCGGGCGGATCTGCTGCAGAAAAACCGCGGCAAATCCGCCCTGTGTGAACCCAGCCTTACTGCTGCTGAGAGTTACATAAAGCAAACAAAAAAGTGAGTGAGAGCTTGAGAAGGTGGTTGATTTAAACTGTCATTGTTTTAAGTGTGTGTGACTTAAAATCAGGTGGAATCTCAGTTTATTTTTATTTGTATTTATTTATTTGTGTTTTATATCAAGTCACAGTGGTCTTATAGTGTATACATTCTAGCAATATTTGTCTTTCCTAGAGGTTAAAACATTGTGCTGAGGGGGCATATTGGGCGATTACATTGTAATATTTAAAAATCCATATATTGTTTTGTTTTAGGGCTTAGTCACGCAGGCGTTTTTTTGTGCGATTTTTTTTATTTATTTATTTTTTTTTTTTTATTTTTTTTTTTATTTTTTTTTTATGCGCAAAACTGATGCGCACAAAAAGATTGCGTGACCGAAGCCAGCGCCACAGCTAAAAAAACGCTGCTAGCAGTGTTTATCAGCTCAAAGGGCTCAGTCACACGGGCGCTACCCGCTATCCTCTGCCACAGCTGTGCCACAGCTGTTGCAGAGGAGATCGATGTTCGCCCATTGAATTCAATGGAGCCGGCAATACAGCCGGCTCCATTGAAAGCAATGGGCTGCCGACAAGCGCTGTATTACTTTTTCAGGGAAGGGCTTCAAATAAAAGCCCTTCCCTGAAAAGCATCCAAAAAAAGTGTAAAAAAAAAATATATATATATATATATATATATACTCACCTTTTTGCAGCTGCCGGAGATCAGCCACGTCTAGCCGACTTCTCCTGAACTGCTTTCTGTAGTATTCAGCAGCCGGGGATTTAAAATCCCCGCCTGCTGCATTGGCTGCCTCTAATTGGTCACAGCCCTCAGCCAATCAGAGGCAGCACTCAATCACTCATTCATGAATTCATGAATGGGTGAGTGAGAGCTGCCTCTGATTGGCTGAAGGCTGGGACCAATCAGAGGCAGCTCATTCAGCAGGTGGGGATTTTAAATCCCTGGCTGCTGAATACTACAGAAAGCAGTTCAGAAGAGGAGCCGGCTGGATGCGGCTGATCCCCGGCAGCTGCAAAAAGGTGAGTATATATATTTTTATACTTTTTACAATTTTTTTGGATGCTTTTGAGGGAAGGGCTTATATTTGAAGCCCCTACCTGAAAATTAATACAGCGCTTGCTGGCAGCTTATTGCTTTCAATGGATCTGGCTGTATTGTCGGCTCCATTGAATTCAACGGGAGAACATCATTCTCCTCTGCCACAGCTGTGACAGCTGTGGCAAAGGAGAACGATCTTTAGTATATGTTCTCAATGGGTTAGCGCTGCTGCCGCCAGCCCCATTGAGCGCATATACAAGAACAACAATTTGAGCAGAACGCAGTTACATGCGTTCTGTGAATCATTGTGACATAATTTTCGGTCCATCCGCATAAAAAATGGACAAGTGACTGCTCCCATTGCAAAGTATTGGGTATATAGGTACAATCACAGTGGTAAGTAGAATCTATATATTGTATACGAAGCCCTTCACAGATATAGATTAAAAACCAATAAAGTTTATTAACAAATTATTAAAACAGCCCACCTGTTTTAATAATTGGTATATATAGGTGCGGATCACAAGCGCACCTGCAAATCAGGCTTACAAACGCCTGTGTGACTAAGCCCTAAAAAACATACATAGTTTGGTAATGTGTTCAATCTTCAGTGCCCTGCACAGGTGATTAATTTAGGGTTGGGTTACCTAGTTAGCCTGTGATAAATGCCATCTGCTGTACTTGCTGTGTCCTTTCCAAATATAGGATTCTTTGAAAGAGTTACTGCTGTTGAGAGCTACTGAAAGAAAACAAAAAAGCAAGTGTGGGAGCTTGCGAGGGTGTTTGATTTAAATTGTGGTTGTTCAAAGTGTGTGTCACTTAAAATTGGATGATTCGGGGGCTTTGGAAGGGAGTTACTCAAATCTATGTGCTATATTGCACTTGTATAAATGACTTGATCTTTATCAGTACTATCCCCATTTAGAATGTGATCCATGATTGACAATGCTGTCCAGTGTTCATCTGGTGCCATGCATGCAGTCCTTGAACAGCCATTGGAGGGTGCATACTGCTGTATGAGATGTGGGCATGTTGTATGTTTGGAAGCCCAGATCCTGGATGTAAATGAGCAGCTTGTAACACTGAGATCCATTGACAAAATGGAAAGTAGTTTACTGCTCACAGAGCAGACACCCCCTTGGGCAGATGTGGGGGTGAATGGTAGCGTGGGAGTGCAGGATGATCAAGCAGCTAGCTGGGTGACAGTTAGAAGGAGGGGTAGAGGGAAGAGTGCCAGGGAAGCTAGTCCTGAGTTGGCACACCCCAACAAGTTTGCAAAATTGGAAGATGAGGGAAAATTCTTTACAGGGTAGACACTGCTGCAGCTTTACAAGACCTCTACCTGCCAGGCTAGACAGGTCCTGGTAATGGGAGATTCAATTATTAGGAGGACAGACAGGGTAATCTGCCACAAAGATTGGGATCATCAAACAGTTTGTTTTTCTTCCCCAGTGCTCGAGGTCGACACATCATGGATTGCAGATTACTCGGAAGGGCTGCTGAGGAACTAGCGGTCATAGTGCACATTGGCACCAATGACAAAGTTAGAGAAAGATAGAGGGAGGGTTGATTACAGAGATAGAGGGGAAGACTGTATAAACAGTGACTTGGGACTAAGTAATGAAAATAGGGGTGGAGCGGTGGGAGGGTTTAGTATAGTTAGAACTGGCAGAACAGTTAATAGGGATACACTTGAAATAAAAAGATAACTAAAACCTTCTAAACTGTATGGTGACTAATGCTAGACATCTGACCAATAAAGTTGACGAACTGGAAGTAATAATGTCTGAGAAAGACTATGACATAGTGGTAGTAACTGAGACCAGGATGGAAGAAAGCTCTGACTGGGTGGGTAACAGGGTTATAGTTTCTTCAGAAGGGATCTTAAAAGAAAAAAAAACAGCAGCAAGGATTTGTCTTTATGTAAAGTCCTGTTTAGAGTCTACACTGTTAGAAGATATATGTGAAGGAGATGGACATGTGAAGTTTGTATTTGTAAAAATACATGGAAGGAAAGACAATAATGAAATTCTCATACAGGTTTTCAGTAGGCCACCAAGTATAACAGAAGCTATTGAAAATCTATTAGTAAGGCCAATAGATGAAGCGGCAAATCACAATAAGGTAATTATTATGAGGGATAAACCAGATATAAACTGGGAAACTGAAACCTGCGGATTTCATGAAGGAAAAAAAAATTCTTTCAATAACGAAAGATAATCACTTTTCCCAACTAGAGGGACTTCCAATTTGGGCTTAATATAAACCAATAGAACTGACAGAATAACAGGAGTGCAGGTCGAGGGACACCTGGGAAATAGTGACCATAATATAATACATTTCCACTTGTCTTTCTGTAGGGAGTTTTATCATAGAGCTTCAAAAATGCTAAACTTTGGGAAGGCAAAGATTGATCAGTTTAGCGATGCTCTTAAGCTTATCGACTGGGACAATGTCCTCAGAAATAGGAGTGCAGACAATAAATTAGAATTTTTACAAAATCATCTTAAATACTCACTGTGAGCAGCTCATACCTCACAGGAATGAACAGGTTAGGAAAACCAATACGGCTCAATAAAGATGTTAAGGAAACAATAAACAACAAAAGGAAAACATTTAAACTATTAAAACAAGGCAGCAAAAAACATTAAAAAGCTGTAAGGAAAATAATTATGTTAAAAGCAAATAACAGCAACAAAGGTGGAAAGACTCCTTGCCAAAGAAAGTAAAACTAATAGAGATGAGCGAGCACCAAAATGCTCGAGTGCTCGTTACTAGAGATGAGCGAGCACCAAAATGCTCGGGTGCTCGTTACTCGAGACGAATTTTCCGCGATGCTCAAAGGTTCGTTTCGAGTAACGAACCCCATTGAAGTCAATGGGCGACCCGAGCATTTTTGTATATCGCCGATGCTCGCTAAGGTTTTCATGTGTGAAAATCTGGGCAATTCAAGAAAGTGATGGGAACGACACAGCAACGGATAGGGCAGGCGAGGAGCTACATGTTGGGCTGCATCTCAAGTTCACAGGTCCCACTATTAAGCCACAATAGCAGCAAGAGTGCCCCCCCAACAACTTTTACATCTGAAAAGCCCTCATTAGCAATGCATACCTTAGCTAAGCACCACACTACCTCCAACAAAGCACAATCACTGCCTGCATGACACTCCGCTGCCACTTCTCCTGGGTTACATGCTGCCAAATCCCCCCCCCCCCACGACCCAGTGTCCACAGCGCACACCAAACTGTCCCTGCCCAGCCTTCAGCTGCCCTCATGCCACGCCACCCTCATGTCTATTTATAAGTGCGTCTGCCACAGGAAAAGCAGGCACACACTGCAGAGGGTTGGCACGGCAAGGCAGCGACCCTCTTTAAAAGTGGCGGGGCGATAGCCCACAATGCTGTACAGAAGCAATAAGAAATCCAATCCTGTGCCACCTCCATCTGGAGCTGCACACGTGGGCATAGCAATGGGGAACCTATGTGCCACACACTATTCATTCTGTCAAGGTGTCTGCATGCCCCAGTCAGACCGCGGTTTTTTATATATAGTCACAGGCAGGTACAACTCCGCAATGGGAATTCCGTGTGCACCCACAGCATGGGTGGCTCCCTGGAACCCACCAGCGGTACATACAAATATCCTATTGCATTGCCCATCACAGCTGAGGTAGTATTGTCATGTTTAATGCAGGTGGGCTTCGGCCCACACTGCATGCCCCAGTCAGACTGGGGTTCTTTAGAAGTGGAAACAGATGCATTTACAACTCCCTGTGGACCCACAGCATGGGTGGGTGCCAGGAAGCCACCGGCGGTACATAAAAATATCCCATTGCATTGCCCAACACAGCTGAGGTAGTAATGTCGTGCTTAATGCAGGTGGGCTTCGGCCCACACTGCATGCCCCAGTCAGACTGGGGTTCTTTAGAAGTGGAAACAGATGCATTTACAACTCCCTGTGGACCCACAGCATGGGTGGGTGCCAGGAAGCCACCGGCGGTACATAAATATATCCCATTGCATTGCCCAACACAGCTGAGGTAGTAATGTTGTGCTTAATGCAGGTGGGCTTCGGCCCACACTGCATGCCCCAGTCAGACTGGGGTTCTTTAGAAGTGGACACATGCAGTTACAACTCCGTGTGGACTGACAGCATGGGTGGCTTCCTGGAACCCACTGGCGGTACATAAATATATCCCATTGCAGTGCCCAGCACAGCTGAGGTAATGTCAGCTTTAATGCAGGTGGGCTAAAAATTAATTTGATTACACTGTAGGCGAGGGCCCACAAAAATTGCTGTATCAACAGTACTAATGTACCTCTGAAAAATTGCCCATGCCCAACCAAGAGGGCAGGTGAAACGCATTAATCGCTTTGGGTAATGTGGCTTAATTTGTAACTAGGCCTGGAGGCAGCCCAGTTAAAATAAAAATTGGTTCCGGTGAAAGTTTCAACGCTTTAATGAGCATTGAAACGTATAAAAATTGTTTAGAAAAATTATATGAGTGAGCCTTGTGGGCCTAAGAAAAATTGCCCGTTCGGCGTGATTATGTGAGGTTTCAGGAGGAGGAGCAGGAGGAGGAGGAGGAATATTATACACAGATGAAGCGAAAAGGTCCCCGTTTTGGATGGTGATAGAGAACGATGCTTCCATCCGCGGGTGCAGCCTACGTATTGCTTAGGTATCGCTGCTGTCCGCTGGTGGAGAAGAGAAGTCTGGGGAAATCCAGGCTTTGTTTATCTTGATGAGTGTAAGCCTGTCAGCACTGTCGGTTGACAGGTGGGTACGCTTATCCGTGATGATTCCCCCAGCCACACTAAACACACTCTCTGACAAGACGCTAGCCGCAGGACAAGCAAGCACCTCCAGGGCATACAGCGCGAATTCAGGCCACGTGTCCAGCTTCAACACCCAGTAGTTGTAGGGGGCAGAGGCGTCACCGAGGACGGTGCTGCAATCGGCTACGTACTCCCTCACCATCCTTTTACAGTGCTCCCGCCAACTCAGCCTTGACTGGGGACCGGTGACACAGTCTTGCTAGGGAGCCATAAAGCTGTCAAAGGCCTTAGAGAGTGTTCCCCTGCCTGCACTGTACATGCTGCCTGATCTCTGCGCCTCCCCTGCTACCTGGGCCGCGGAAATGCGCCTTCGGCCACTAGCGCTGTCGGATGGGAAGTTTACCATCAGTTTGTCCACCAGCGCCCTGTGGTATAGCATCATTCTCGAACCCCTTTCCTCTTCGGGAATGAGAGTGCAAAGGCTCTCCTTATACCGTGGATCGAGCAGTGTATACACCCAGTAATCTGTAGTGGCCAGAATGCGTGTAACGCGAGGGTCACAAGAAAGGCATCCTAACATGAAGTCAGCCATGTGTGCCAGGGTACCTGTACGCAACACATGGCTGTCCTCACTCGGAAGATCATTTTCAGGATCCTCCTCCTCCTCCTCCTCCTCTGGCCATACACGCTGAAAGGATGACAGGCAAGCTGCATCTGTACCCTCAGCAGTGGGCCAAGCTGTCTCTTCCCCCTCCTCCTCATGCTCCTCCCCCTCCTCCTCAACGCGCTGAGATATAGACATGAGGTTGCTCTGACTATCCAGCGACATACTGTCTTCCCCCGCCTCCGTTTCTGATTCCAAAGCGTCTGCCTTTATGCTTTGCAGGGAACTTCTCAAGAGGCATAGCAGAGGAATGGTGACGCTAATGATTGCAGCATCCCTGCTCACCATCTGGGTAGACTCCTCAAATTTTCCAAGGACCTGGCAGATGGCTGCCAACCAGGCCCACTCTTCTGTAAATAATTGAGGAGGCTGACTCCCACTGCGCCGCGCAAGTTGGAGTTGGTATTCCACTATAGCTCTATGCTGCTCATAGAGCCTGGCCAACATGTGGAGCGTAGAGTTCCACTGTGTGGGCACGTCGCACAGCAGTCAGTGCACTGGCAGATTAAACCGATGTTGCATGGTCCGCAGGGTGGCAGCGTGCGTGTGGGATTTGCGGAAATGTGCGCAGAGCAGGTGCACCTTTCCGAGCAGGTATGACAAGTGGGGGTAGCTTTTCAGAAAGCACTGAACCACCAAATTAAAGACATGGGCCAGGCATGGCACGTGCGTGAGGCTGCCGAGCTGCAGAGCCGCCACCAGGTTACGGCCGTTGTCACACACGACCATGCCCGGTTGGAGGCTCAGCGGCGCAAGCCAGCGGTCGGTCTGCTCTGTCAGACCCTGCAGCAGTTCGTGGGCCGTGTGGCTCTTCTCTCCTAAGCTGAGTAGTTTCAGCACGGCCTGCTGACGCTTGCCCACCGCTGTGCTGCCACGCCGCGTGACACCGACTGCTGGCGACGTGCTGCTGCTGACACATCTTGATTGCGAGACAGAGGTTGCGTAGGAGGAGGAGGAGGAGGGTTTAGTGGAGGAAGCATACACCCCCGCAGATACCACCACCGAGCTGGGGCACGCAATTCGGGGGGTGGGTAGGATGTGAGCGGTCCCAGGCTCTGACTCTGTCCCAGCCTCCACTAAATTCACCCAATGTGCCGTCAGGGAGATATAGTGGCCCTGCCCACCTGTGCTTGTCCACGTGTCTGTTGTTAAGTGGACCTTGGCAGTAAGCGCGTTGGTGAGGGCGCGTACAATGTTGCGGGAGACGTGGTCGTGCAGGGCTGGGACGGCACATCGGGAAAAGTAGTGGCGACTGGGAACCGAGTAGCGCGGGGCCGCCGCCGCCATCATGCTTTTGAAAGCCTCCGTTTCCACAAGCCTATACGGCAGCATCTCTAGGCTGATCAATTTTGCAATGTGCACGTTTAACGCTTGAGCGTGCGGGTGCGTGGCGTCGTACTTGCATTTGCGCTCAAACTGTGGCGCTAGCGACGTCTGGACGCTACGCTGAGAGACATTGCTGGATGGGGCCGAGGACAGCGGAGGTGAGGGTGTGGGTGCAGGCCAGGAGACGGTAGTGCCTGTGTCCTCAGAGGGGGGTTGGATCTCAGTAGCAGGTTGGGGCACAGGGGGAGAGGCAGTGGTGCAAACCGGAGGCGGTGAACGGGCATCGTCCCACCTTGTGGAGTGCTTGGCCATCATATGCCTGCGCATGCTGGTGGTGGTGCCTCCCCAGCTGATCTTGGCGTGACAAAGGTTGCACACCACTGTTCGTCGGTCGTCAGGCGTCTCTGTGAAAAACTGCCACACCGTAGAGCACCTTGACCTCTGCAGGGTGGCATGGCGCGAGGGGGCGCTTTGGGAACCAGTTGGTGGATTATTCGGTCTGGCCCTGCCTCTACCCCTGGCCACCGCAGTGGCTCGGCCTGTGCCCACACCCTGACTTGGGCCTCCGCGTCCTCGCCCGCGTCCACGTCCTATAGGCCTACCCCTACCCCTCAGCATGGTGTATTAGCAGTAATGCAGAAACAGAACGCTGTAATTAAATGTGCCGCTTATTGGCCTGTGGTTGGAGGCTGACTTCGTTTAGAACCCCAGGAAATAATTTGGCGCAAGCCTGCTGTAGCACTTAGCTGGCTGCGTATTTATTTGGAGAACTACTACCCCCAGCAGACACAGACCCAGAACACTGAGCACAGTGACAAGCAGGCCAAATAGATTTTTTTTCAAGATTTTTTTCAAAAGGACCACTGCGTATATTCAATCTATAATATATGTCTTCTGTCCCTGCCTACACAATTCTGTCCCTGGACTGTGTGACGGAACCGCAGTGTTGCACTCTTATTAACTGCAACAGACCGGTGATTTCAGAGCCAGGAAATAATTTGGCGCAAGCCTGCTGTAACACTTAGCTGGCTGCATATTTATTTGGAGAACTACTACCCCCAGCACACACGGACCCAGAACACTGAGCACAGTGACAGGCAGGCCAAATAGATTTTTTCCAAATATTTTTTTCAAAAGGACCACTGCGTATATTCAATCTATAATACATGTCTTCTGTCCCTGCCTACACAATTCTGTCCCTGGACTGTGTGACGGAACCGCAGTGTTGCACTCTTATTAACTGCAACAGACCGGTGATTTCAGAGCCAGGAAATAATGTGACACAAGCCTGCTGTAACACTTAGCTGGCTGCGTATTTATTTGGAGAACTACTACCCCCAGCAGACACAGACCCAGAACACTGAGCACAGTGACAGGCAGGCCAAATAGATTTTTTTTCAAGATTTTTTTCAAAAGGACCACTGCGTATATTCAATCTATAATATATGTCTTCTGGCCCTGCCTACACAATTCTGTCCCTGGACTGTGTGACGGAACCGCAGTGTTGCACTCTTATTAACTGCAACAGACCGGTGATTTCAGAGCCAGGAAATAATTTGGCGCAAGCCTGCTGTAACACTTAGCTGGCTGCATATTTATTTGGAGAACTACTACCCCCAGCACACACGGACCCAGAACACTGAGCACAGTGACAGGCAGGCCAAATAGATTTTTTCCAAATATTTTTTTCAAAAGGACCACTGCGTATATTCAATCTATAATACATGTCTTCTGTCCCTGCCTACACAATTCTGTCCCTGGACTGTGTGACGGAACCGCAGTGTTGCACTCTTATTAACTGCAACAGACCGGTGATTTCAGAGCCAGGAAATAATGTGACACAAGCCTGCTGTAACACTTAGCTGGCTGCGTATTTATTTGGAGAACTACTACCCCCAGCAGACACAGACCCAGAACACTGAGCACAGTGACAGGCAGGCCAAATAGATTTTTTTTCAAGATTTTTTTCAAAAGGACCACTGCGTATATTCAATCTATAATATATGTCTTCTGGCCCTGCCTACACAATTCTGTCCCTGGACTGTGTGACGGAACCGCAGTGTTGCACTCTTATTAACTGCAACAGACCGGTGATTTCAGAGCCAGGAAATAATTTGGCGCAAGCCTGCTGGCTTAGCTGGCTGCGTATTTATTTGGAGAACTACTACCCCCAGCACATATGGACCCATAACACTGAGTACAGTGACAGGCAGGCCAAATAGATTTTTTTTCAAGATTTTTTTCCAAAGGACCACTGCGTATATTCAATCTATAATATATGTCTTCTGGCCCTGCCTACACAATTATCTCCCTGGAGTATTACTGCAGGGCGCAATGCTCTGCACGGCCGATATACCAAAAAAAAAAAAAAGTGCAACACTGCTAAAAGCAGCCTCCACAGTACTGCACACGGTTAGATGTGGCCCTAAGAAGGACCGTTGGGGTTCTTGAAGCCTACAATAACTCCTAACGCTCTCCCTGCCTCCACACTTCTGTCCCTGGACTATTACTGCAGGGCGCAATGCTCTGCACGGCCGATATACCAAAAAAAAAAAAATGTACAACACTGCTAAAAGCAGCCTCCACAGTACTGCACACAGTTAGATGTGGCCCTAAGAAGGACCGTTGGGGTTCTTGAAGCCTACACTAACTCCTAACACTCTCCCTACAGCAGCTCCAACACGATACCACTGTCCCTCAGCTATCTCACATCGCATCTGAGGCGAGCCGCGGGAGGGGCCGATTTTCTATATTCGGGTGACACCTGATCTCCCCAGCCACTCACTGCAGGGGGGTGGTATAGGGCTTGAACGTCGCAGGGGGAAGTTGTAATGCCTTCCCTGTCTTTCAATTGGCCAGAAAAGCGCGCTAACGTCTCAGAGAGGAAAGTGAAAGTAACCCGAACATCGCGTGGTACTCGTTACGAGTAACGAGCATCTCGAACACGCTAATACTCGAACGAGTATCAAGCTCGGACGAGTACGTTCGCTCATCTCTACTCGTTACTCGAGTCGAACTTCCCGCGATGCTCGAGGGTTCGTTCCGAGTAACGAACCCCATTAAAGTCAATGGGCGACTCGAGCATTTTTGTATATCGCCGATGCTCGCTAAGGTTTTCATTTGTGAAAATCTGGGAAAATCACGAAAGTGATGGGAACGACACAGAAACGGATAGGGCAGGCGAGGGGCTAAATGTTGGGCTGCATTTCAAGTTCCCAGGTCCCACTATTAAGCCACAATAGCTGCAAGAGTGCCCCCCCCCCCCACTGTCAGCATAAAGATCGTTCTCATCTGCCACAGCTGTAACAGCTGTGGCAGAAAAGAACGATGTTAGCCTATTGAATTCAATGGAGCCGGCAATACAGCCGGCTCCATTGAAAGCAATGGGCTGCCGGCAAGCGTGGGAGTGAGACCTCCCCCCCCCCCCAGCACTGTCAGCATAAAGATCGTTCTCATCTGCCACTGTTATGTTAGCCCATTGAAAGCAATGCGCTGCGGGCGATCGTGGGATGAATTTTCGGGAAGGGCTTAAATATATAAGCCCTTCCCTGCAATTCATCCAGAAATGTGTAAAAATAAAAAAATATATATATACTCACCCGGTCCCGGCAGATGGAGTTCAGCCGCGGCCAGTGGCAGTTCTCTGAACTGCTCTCTGTAGTATTCAGCAGCCGGGGATTTAAAATCCCCGCCTGCTGAATGAGCTGCCTCTGATTGGTCACAGCCTGACCAATCAGAGGCAGCTCTCACTCACACCCATTCATGAATTCAGGATAACTGCCGGCCAGACGCGGCTGAACTCCGGCTGCAGTGGAAAGGTGAGTATACTTTTTTTTTATTTTTACACATTTTAGGATGATTTTCAGGTAAGGGCTTATATTTTTAAGCCCTTCCCGAAAATTCATCCCGCGCTCACCGGCAGCCCATTGCTTTCAATGGAGCCGGCTGTATTGCCGGCTCCATTGAATTCAATGGGCTAACATCGTTTTTCTCTGCCACAGCTGTTACAGCTGTGGCAGATGAGAACGATCTTTATGCTGACATTTTTTTTTTTTTTTACACATTTTAGGATGATTTTCAGGTAAGGGCTTATATTTTTAAGCCCTTCCCGAAAATTCATCCTGAGATCGCCGGCAGCCCATTGCTTTCAATGGAGCCGGCTGTATTGCCGGCTCCATTGAATTCAATGGTCAGTGCTCGTTTAATCGAGACGAGTACCGCGTGGTGCTCATCTCGAGTAACGAGCATCTCGAGTACCCTAATACTCGAACGAGCATCAAGCTCGGACGAGTATGCTCGCTCATCTCTAAAAACTAACCCTAAACATTTCTTTAATATAAATTAGTAAAAAGTTTAAAATGGAAATTGTTGGCTCTTTAAAAAATAATGAGGGAAAATTGTAGAGTGTGATAATGAAAAAGTAAATCTGTTAAATATTTTTTTCGCCAGTGCATTCACAGAAGAAAATAAATGTCAGGTGAAATGCAGAGTGATAAAGTAAGCTCTCCATTAAATAACAGCAGTCTAACCCAGGAGGAAATGCATAGTTGCCTTAAAAAGATTAAAATAAACAAATCGGCGGGTCTGGATAGCATACACCCCCAGGTTCTAATGGAATCAAATAATGTGAAAGAGAGACCGTTGTTTCTTATTTTTAAGAACTTTATAATGAAAGGGTTTGTTACCCTGATTGGCACATAGCAAATGTGGTGCCAATATTCAAAAAGGGGTTAAAAAGCAAACTTGGAAACTATGGGCCGATAAGTCTAACTTTCATAGTGGGTAAAATGTTTGAAGGGTTTCTAAGAAATGCTATCCTGGAGTAACTCAAGGAAAATAGCTGTGAAAATTCACATCAGCATGGGTTTATGAGGGGTCTCTCCTGTTAAACCAATCTCATCAGTTTCTAAGAGGAGGTAAGTTGTAGACTAGACTATGCAGAGTCATTGGATCTTCTGTATCTGGACTTTTCAAATCCACACAACCCCTTTCCTCCCTTGTTTGGCGAACCAGCGAACAGGAATATGAATGTCTCACCTTTGTCCCTGCAGATATTTAAACCTCTGAGCTTCTCCATTCCCATTTGCCCTGCTTCATACAGGTATTTATTCCTTGTCCCCCTGATCTCCACATTTGCCACTTTTCACACCTCATTCATTTTTTCAAATAATGCCAATGTCCCCATCTCTGATTCTTATTATGTCACCAACTTAACTCTCTCTTGCCCAATCAGAAAGGTGTCCCACTGTTTTTCTCCCCCACCTGTCATTTCAATATTATTTAGGTCCTTAGCCTCTCCCCTCTCATTCCTTTAGAATTTCTAGAATTCCCCTTAATACTTTGGACACTGTCATCCCTAGGTCTCCAATTGGTGATTTTTATTACGTGGCAAATTTCTAATTTTCAATTTTATATATATATATATATATATATATATATATATATATATTTTTTTTTTTTTTTTTTTTTTTTTTAATTTAAGAAAATGTTTTTTTTAGAATTTATTACCAAATCCAATTGCATCCCTCAATATGCAATGTTTCTATTCCAAAAACAGTGGCTCAGTATCATTTTGGTTTTAAATCTCTGCTTTTTTTTTTAAAAAAATCTATTTATTTTCTTTCTTTCTTTCTTTCTTTCTTTCTTGGCTTTTGATTACTGTTTTTAATATCTGGATTTATTTTGTTTCATATATCATATATTTTATCTTATATACTATATATATTATAGACTTTTCAGTTTTTGCAACTTTTTTATACTATTATTGTGTCTATGAAAGTGCTTTATATTTGTATATTTATATATACATTTTATATTTATTGTTCCATTATCGTATCCTTGTTTCTCATTCTGAATTTTATTTCTTGTGCTTATCATTTAGTTTGTATGTTTTAACCTGCTGAACTGATGAAGGTGTGTGATCCCAAAACACATTTTACTGGCTGGCTTTGCATTTTATTCAGTGAAAGAGAAGTTGCGCCTATTCACCAGTCCTTTCAGTCTTCTCTCCCTGTTACTTTCTGTTGGAGTCTGCATTAATTTTCCACTGTACTTTTAGCATTTGTTTGCAATTAGAGTTGAACAAACACCTGCACAATGTACTTGTATACAGATAAACTAGAATAATATCTGACAAACATTTTATAATAACAAAGCTGACAGCTGCACTCCCTTTTTAAGGGGCTAAAGAGCCTGCATTTCTTTAAAATATAGTGGCTGTTGTGAAGATCAGCTGGTGAACGCGAGGGACCCATACCACCATGAAGTTGGCTCACAACCAAGGAGTGGTACCGGGGGCCTAACTAAAAGGCCATAAAAATACATGGAAGTCTTTCACTTTCTAAAACGAGTGGTAGACATGGCTCATAAGTGTTTTACATATTTGTATTAATTTTCTTGGTTTGGATTGTCATTTAAATATTGAGCATCATTGATTCATCACTATGAGTCATAATTTTGGCACCAAAAAGGCTACATTTTGGTGGCAAACATTTTTTACTGATATGATAGACAAGCCAACACATGGTTGTTTCAGGATATTATGTTGTTTTCATATAGTGTGCTCCCATCTAGGTTCCCACAACATGTGTGTTACGATCGTGTGGGCAGGCAAAGCACGGGACCCACACGATCATGACCAAAGGGGACGCACACGGGTATCCCCAGGGTCACACGGGACTCACACCGGTTTCAGGCAACTGACCCTGTGCTACAAGGAGGAATGAGAGTGGCCCTACCTGAGCGGGGACATTGCCCCAATAAGGGCAGCCCAGCGGTCTTTGGATCTGGGCCATAGCTGATCCTAGGAGCCACGCACCAGAACAGGATGCATTCACATGCCACATGACAGACCCAGAATACACTGCATACAACATGCAACCACTAGTAACAGATTGGAAGCTGAATATAAATACCAGGTATTGGTCGACATTTTGTACAAGATGTTGAAAGCTAGCAGGCCACTTCACGGCTCCTGGTTATACTGCTAGTCCCTACACTAACCAGGAGTCCAGCAGAACCAGACACCGTTCACACCGCATGCTGCAACAGGACAGGACACAGATAGCAGGTCACACAGCAAGCTAACACAAAACTGACAGAATTTAAACGTACAAACGAACATGAACCAAGTCACACTACAAACTTCACCAGACAACCATTCATGACTGCTCACCTGAGGGGCCATACAGACTGACCAGGAGCTGGGTTTATATGTGAGCACAGATACAGGGGATTGGCTAGCAGAAAGTACCACACCCAGCCAGCTCAATCATTAACCCTGGGAGTGCTGTGCTGCTGGAATCACAATAGTACAACATGTCTCAGCAGCACACGTAACAGTGTGAAAGCAATAGAACACATGGAAAGAGTTGGGCGGTAACTGTTAGTGTTTAAAGGCACTGTTATTATTATGCAACACACTTGTAAGCAAACATTTTGACACACAACACATGGGTTTGGTTTATACAAGGACAAAGCTTAATTTGTAACAATGCATAATTTTAGTTTGTTTTTACATTCATTACAAATGGATTGGTTATTCATTTTGTCAAATTTAATACATACAGTAAGATGGATGAAAATGAAAATGTTGGATTAAAGAAATAATAGCATATTTCAATTTCACAAAATTATTTGAAGCTCGCAACCCACATCAAGGGTCCTTGTTGTCTTGCGTGCCAATAAGTATTTGGCTAAACCAAAAAATAAAAGCACAGCTGGCTTTAAAAAAATGCTGCTTGGATAGATCAGTTCATTTGTTCCTCGAACATAGTCCGTCTGCCACAGAACTGCTCCCTGAGGGCTCAGAACGTAGTCCATGAAGATGTCCATGACTTGGAGAGCAGATGCTGCTGGTCCACAATGCAGCCTGGGGTCATCCATAACTTTCGCAGGCAGAGTTGTAGATTCTGCCTCTTCTGCATTCCAACCAGCATCTCTGTCTCAGCAAAGACTATGCAAAACTATGCAGGCTCTAATTATGGCACACACATTGTTAGATTTCAGCTGAAGTGTGCGTGGAAAGCACGCCACTTGTTGGTGAGGATCCCAAAGGCACACTTCATGAAATGCCTAGCACATGTAAATCACTAATTAAACACCAGCCTTCTGTTGTCCATGTCCTTGCAAACAAAGGGATGCAGAGCAAGAGTCATCAGGCTAAATCACTCATCCGCCACATTGACGAATTGGACAGGTGGACCTGAAGAACCAGGAAGGCTCCACGGGTTCTGGCAGTAACAGCTGCTCACCAAAAGTCACTGCCCTGAAAATGTGAGCATCCGCAGTGCTTCCATAGGCCCCGATATCCACAAACAGAAATTGATAGCCAACAGCACTACCAAGAAATACTGTTTAAAATTGAAATATCGGAACCCCTAGTGTAGCAGCTTTTTAACACGAATGTGTTTGCCATCCAGCGCCTTGCTGCAGTTCATAAACTACGCGGAAGCCTGGAATGCCTCAGCGATGTCCAACCAATCTAGATGAGAGGGCAGAGCCAAAGCACATCACAGGTCTTCCTGATGATCCCAATGATTGATTGTCCCAACAGAAACTCAAAATGCAGCAAAGCATACGAATTCCCAGTGGCCAGGAACCTGCACAAAGAGGGAAAATGAAACATTTTAGAAAGAAAAAAGGAAAAAAACAAAACAAAAAAATAAAAATAACTTCAAGGTGGCCAGGAGCTTTTCCTCAGCTGATAAATACCAACGCATGTTGGTGTTACTGTATGTAATTCCAGATTGCACCTCCTGTAGACATGCATCAAAAGCTAGACCGACATATGACAGAAGGGGGGTGAATTTGTCCAGATGGTGCTTCAAGTCAGAATAAAGAGCATGGAAATGCCCTTTATGCATATACTGTGACACGAAAGGATGAACCCAAAACCTCCTCCTTCTAAGCACATCATCCACCATCTTGCATGAGTGCTTGAATCTGCGCAACAGCAACCAAGGTCGAAAAAACATCCTCGATGTGGCCTATATCTGGTGTGGTAATGTTGCCGAGGTTTCCTATGACACCCTTGCTTTGTGCGGGTGAGCATTATCCTGCTGTAAGCTGCCATGAGAGGCAACACATGTGGCTGCAGGATGTCCTGAACAAATCACTGAGCTGTCATTGTCCCTCATACAACTAGTACGGGTGACCAACTGTTAAATGCAATGCCCATCCCACCAGCAGTGGGGCAGTGTGTCGCACCACAGCAAAGCAGGATTGCCGCATACACTCCTAGGTCTGAGGCCATCATCAGCACCCAAACTAAACCTGGATTTGTAGCTTAAGACAACTTAGTGCCACTCCATAGGAGTCCAGTTTCATCATTCATGACACCTCTGCAAATGGAGGCAATGGTGGGTGTCAAAGGCAGAATGTAATGGGCACTGTGAGACTAATTGTCCTTCAGCCAAGTGCCTGGAAATGGGGCCTTAAACCCCTTAACGACCTCCCCATCGGGAAACTACGTCCTCAGTAAGTGGGCTTTAATCCTAGAGGACGTAGTTTTATGCATCCTCTTTGGATTAATGCCCACTGGCCTGAGGACGTGACAGCTCCATGCTATCGGTGCCCGCAGGTAGCCGACAGCATGGAGCTGTCATCCCAGGATGCGGGCAGTCCCCCCCGGTATTGTGATCGGCGCTATGCAATGGATAGCGCCGATCATAAAAAAGTAAATAAAGCAGTGTAAAAAAGTAGTAATTCAGCTGCTCTGATGGATCGGATCCATCACGGCAGCTGAAAATACTCACACGGCTTGTCGGTGGTGTCCCCCGGAGATCTGGTCCTCCCGGACCCGCCGGCGGCCTTCTGCGCATGCGCGCCAGACGATGACGTCACGCACACGCGCAGAAGCCCGGGTTTCCCCGGCAAATTTAAAATCTCCTGGCTCCCGGCTCCTGAAGGTAGCCGGGAACCAGCAGGTGTTACCGGGGACCACTGTAACACAGTGGTATCCACAAACAGGGGTATCCATTTTGGGGTAAAAGTCTTCATTCCTATGTGTGCTGTACAAAAAAAACAGTTTTTAAATTGATACAACTGCCAAAAAAATGAAAATTGTAATTTTTTTCCTACTGCTTTGCTTAGATTTATTCAAAAATTGTAGGGTAAAAATACACAGTACACCCCTAGATAAATTCGTTAGGGGGTCTAGTTTTCAAAATGGGATCATTTGTGGGGGTTCTCTGTCGTTTTGGCCGCTCAAGGGCTCTACAAGTGGGCAATGGGGCCTAAATCCCCTTCATGCTAAATTTCTGTTCTGAAAGCCACCGACTACTCCTTTCATTTTGGGCCCCGTTGTGCATCCAGACAAAAGATTAGGGCCACAATGGGTATGTCTCTGAACACGGGAGAAACAGGGGTATCCACTTTGGGGTGCAAGTCTTCATTCATGTGTGTGCTGTACCAAAAAAGCAGTTTTTAAAACGACAGAATTGCCAAAAAAACGAAAATCACAATTTTTTCCTTTCGCTTTGATTCATTCAAAAACTGTGGGGTCAAAATGGTCAGTACACCCCTAGATAAATTCGTTAAGGGGTCTAATTTTTAAAATAGGGTCAGTTGTGGGGGTTCTCTTTGATTTTGGCCGCTCAAGAGCTCTACAAATGTGCTACGGGGCCTAAAACGCCTTCAAGGAAAATCTATGTTCTGAAAGCCATCGACTACTCCTTTCATTTTGGGCCCCGTTGTGCATCCAGACATGAGATTAGGGCCACAATGGGTATGTCTCTGAACACGAGAGAAACAGGGGTATCCATTTTGGGGTAAAAGGCTTCATTCATTTGTGTGCTGTACAAAAAAAGCTGTTTTTAAAATGACAGAATTGACAACAAAACGAAAATCACAATTTTTTCCTTTTGCTTGGCTTGAATTCATTCAAAAACTTTGGGGTCAAAATGGTCAGTACACCCCTAGATAAATTTATTAAGGGGTCTCGTTTTCAAAATGGGGTCACTTGTGGGGGTTCTCTTTGGTTTTGGCCACTCAAGAGCTCTACAAAAGTGCTATGGGGCCTAAAACGCCTTCAAGCAAAATTTATGTTCTGAAAGACACCGACTGCTCCTTTCATTTTGGCTCCCGTTGTGCATCCAGACATAAGATTAGGGCCACAATGGGTATGTTTCTGAACACGGGAGAAACGGGGGTATCCATTTTGGGGTGTAAATCCTCATTTTCATGGGCTCTATAGGAAAAAAATATGTCTTTAAAATGACATATTTGCAAAAATATGAAATGTTATTTTTTCTCCCCTAAATTGAACTAATTCCTGAAAAAAACTGGTGGGGTCAAAATACTCATGACACCCCTCAGTGAAGACATTAAAGGGTGTAGTTTTTAAAATGGGGTCATTTGTAGGGGTATCTATTATTCTGACACTTATGAGCCTTTGCAAACTTGGCTTGGTGCAGGAAAACAAAGTGCTCCTCAAAATGCTGAAAAGTAATGTTAAAATTGTACGTCCTCCAAATGGTTTTAAAAAACACAAAAGTTTTTCAAGTGTGCATTCAGAATAAAGTAAACAGATGGAAATACATATCTTATCAAAAATTTGTACAGTATGTTTGGACATATTTGAGATATTACGGTTGAAAATGTGAAAAAATGACAATTTTTTCAAAATTTTTCCAATATTGGTACTTTTAATAAATATACACAAATTATATCGGTCTCTTTTTACAACCTAAATGAAGTACAACATGTGGCGAAAAAAACAATGTCAGAATCACTGGGATATGTAAAGCCTTTACGGAGTTATGCTACGTTGAACGACGCATGTCAGATTTCCAAAATTTGGCTCCGTCACTAAGGCGCAAACAGGCTTCGTCACTAAGGGGTTAACAATGATGCCCTCTGTATCTGGATGGTAGATAATGAAACATTAAGAGCTGCTCATATTGTCGGACAATCAAGGGTTCTTCTCTACTGGTGATCTGTTGAGGGTGTCCTGAGCCTATCAACTTGTGTGCATACCCTCATGCAGCCACTGGTCCCATCACCTCTTAACAGTCTGGTCAGAACAGCCCAGTTTGAGGGCAATTCATTGATATGAACATTCAGCTTCTCGCATTCCAATAATTCACCGCCTTTCAAATTCTCTTAACTGGGTAAAATCTCTTCAAATGCATCGTATAGGCATCTAGTGGTGAACAAGCTTGATGTAAGCAGAAAAAGAAGCTCACTATGCGCAAGTAGCCTCTAAGAGGGATTTATAGGCCAAAGGAACTACTTTTAAGATCTCAGGTGGGAAGATCGTTTATCTAACACCACCAAGTGCCTGGAACTGGAGTCTTTAACAATGGTGCCATCTGTATCTGGATGGTAGATAATGAAACATTAAGATCTACTCATATTGTCAGACAATCAAACGCTCTTCTCTACTGGTGGTCTGTTGAGGGTGTCCTGAGCCTATCAACTTGTGTGCATACCCTAACGCATCCACTGGACCCATCACCTCTTAACAGTCTGGTCAGAGCAGCCCAGGTTGAGAGTAATTCATTGATATGAACATTCAGCTTCTCTCATTCCAATAATTCACCCCCTTTCAAATTCTGTTAACTGAGTATAATTTCTTCAAATGCATCGTATAAGCATCTGGTAGTGAACAAGCTTGATGCAAACAGAAAAAAGAAGCTCACTATGTGCAAGTAGCCTCTAAGAGGGATTTATAGGCCAAAGGAACTACTTTTAAGACCTCAGGTGGGAAGATCGTTCATCTAACACCACCAAGTGCCTGGAACTGGAACTCTAATCATAGTAACATAGTAACATAGTATGTAAGGCCGAATGAAGACATTGTCCATCTAGTCCAGCCTGTCTATCCTACTGTGTTGATCCAGAGGAAGGCAAAAAACCCCAAGGCCAGAAGCCAATTAGCCCTTGGGGGAAAAATTCCTTCCCGACTCTCTAATGGCAATCAGACTGTTCCCTGGATCAACCCCTAATAGTTCCTACCTGCCTATATACCAGGATTGACACTTAACCTAATATTTATATCCTGTAATATCCTTCTCCAGAAAGACATCAAGTCCCCTTTTAAACTCCTCTATGGATTTTGCCATCACCACTTCCTCCGGTAGAGAGTTCCACAGTCTAACTGCTCTTACAGTAAAGAACCCCTTTCTGTGTTGGTGATGAAACCTACTTTCCTCTAATCGTAGCGGATGTCCTCTTGTTACCGTCGTGGTCCTGGGTGTAAACAGATCGCGGGAGAGATCCATGTGTTGTCCCCTCATGTACTTATACATGGTTATTTGGTCGCCTCTTAACCTTCTTTTTTCTAGAGTAAATAGTCCCAATATTGATATCCTCTCGGGGTATTCCAGTCCCGTCATTCCATGTATTAGTTTAGTTGCCCTTCTTTGAACCCCCTCAAGCACTGTGACATCTTTCCTGAGCACCGGTGTCCAGAATTGTACGCAGAATTCCATGTGAGGTCTGACAAGTGCCTTATATAATGGAAGGATAATGTTCTCGTCCTTCGCCCCTATACCTCTTTTGATGCACCCCAAGACTTTATTTGCCTTTGCAGCAGCTGACTGGCATTGGTTACTCCAGTTTAGTCTATTATCCACTAATACCCCCAGATCCTTTTCCATATCACTTCTCCCTAGTGGTACCCCATTAAGTGAATAATCATTTTCATATCTGCCTGAGATGTAACAGCATGCCGAGTTTTGCAGCAAAAAGACAACTCCTTCTAGGGGTGGGATTATTTTTTTACCAATAGTGTATCTTTGCATAACAATATGCATAGGATTCTGCTAGGGTAGGGCTGTGTCTCGGGTTTCTCCAACCATCTACTGTAGACAGAAATGCTTGTGTGTCTGGTGGCTTCTCACATGTAGTTTCCATGTCAGAGAGGAGTAGGGATGGGCAAGTACTGATGGTGCACTGTGTAGCCATCTCTACATCCTCAATATATCAGAAGAATAGGGGTCCTTGACTCTGGCATTCCAGAAATGCGTATATGGCACCTTTCACACAGAATGGAATATTTCAAAACAGTGTTGTGTGTTATGTCCTCCTGCAGAATATTCAGCAGCAAAATCACATTGCTAACATATATAACATAAAAATAACAGAATCCTGCTGGCAATTCTGCATCGAAATCTGCAGTTAGCAGTGCAGATTTTGGTGCGGAATTCAGGGATGACATATTCTACAACGCTCTTATGGAATATTCTGTCCCGTGTGAAAGGGCCCTTTGAGTTAGAGGTGACTGTCTAGGTATTTGCTCTCTCTATTGATTGGTCAATATGAGTATGAGGCCCTCACACCAGAGAAGGTTGTACACCTCTTTGCAAAGGCATACCTAAATTATGGTATAAATAGGTACTGTTATAAAGCCTTGGGACCTTTGTTGGGCCTGAGAAATTCAAATATAAATGTCCTCAATGTCATCATGAACACCATGGTGTATTTGTACCTTATTTTATGAGAAACACATACCATTGCCATTGTGCACATATATCATTTTGCACTGCACAACAGAATTGCCTACTCTGTCAGGATTGTTCAGAAGTCTCCAGAAATAGGACAGTTCTCTGAGAAACCTAGTAGGGCTAGCAAGTCTCTTGAAAAGTCTCTTTCTTCTAGAAAGATCAGTGGGAGCTGTATTAGGACTTATTAAATCTGGCATTAGAGTCAGTTAATAATTTCCATTTTTCTCTTCAGTTAACTGCGCTATTTGTTCCGCTTGAAAAACGGAAATGAAACGGAATGGAATTAAATGGAAATAAACTGAAATATTTCCATTTTCAATGAAAACCCAATGAAATCAATGGGGAACTAAACGAAAATGTTTAATTCTGTTTTTATTTCAATTTCTCTGCTTCTCTTATGGAACAGAGAAGTGGAAATGATTAATTAGTTATAACACCAGCATAAATGATCCCTTAGACGGCGTTCAAATCTATGTAAAAAGCTCCATTTAGAGCCTCTGGTGCAAATCCAGTACAAAATATCAGACTAAATAGCGCAGCATGTTCAAAGTGCTGGGTGGCATGCTGGAAGCCCAATGGACCCCATTATAGTAAATATGGCCCATTGAATGCATTTGTTTCTGTCGTGTAATGGATCTGTTAAGGACCGCCACACATGACCGGTCACATTAACCTTTCAAGCCTTGGGTTCCAAATCAAAAGAGACGGTTTCCAGTTGTCCACAGATACGTAGAGAAAGCCCCGGCAAGTATATAGCTCACTCTGCTTAAGGCGTACGTACTCTCAGCGTTTATTGACTTGGTATAGTTCTAATACAGGAAAGGAATACGTCATTAGTCACGGGGTTAATCTTATTGGGTTAGAAAAACATTAAGAATCATATATTGTTCAGCAATCAGTGTAGTGAGAATATATCTGTTATGTTCTCAAGTGTCTGTTTCTCCCAGCGTTATCTGGTCCTCCCTGGTCCTCCCTTGTATTCACTTTGTTATTCAGGTGGCTGTAGCACAGTCAGTTCCTTTGTCCAAGTCTCCGAATGGAGGTGTGGGAGGACTCCTTCTGATAACAACTGTGTCCAGACTTTGTTCTCATGAAAAAGAACAGACACATCATTAGACATTGCACCGAATCTTCTGCTCTAAAGTTATTTCTGCTTGAATAATTGTTTCACTACGCACAAGCTTATTTATATATTATAATGCTCCATTTTGTATCTAGCGGCCATTTTGAGACAGATTCTTCCATTTTATGAGCCTGTACCTTCTCAATCCCCCCTAGAAACTGTCTCTAAATAAACAATACTTTATAACTTCTACAGGACGGGGTAAGGTTTGCTTTCCCTATCTCTAGCTTATGATCTATGCCCTACCTATCTTTGTTGGTCAGCTGTTCAAGGGCTAATCCCTTTCCCCGACAACTAATCCTAACTAACTAAACGCGAAGACCTGATGGACACGGAAGGGAGCTACAACACACATGCTATTCTATTCTAATGGCTGGGAAACTAGAGTGGTCACCCCTGCTTCTGTTGAGACAGATCCATAAGGGGACAAATCGCTCTGTTGTATTGCCCGGGGTCTCTTTATCAACATATACGGGAACAATAGGCACCATCTGATCTGTAAGCTTAGCACAGGAGCGTTTTATGGAGGGCACAATACAGACAGAAAGTAGCAGGAGTATGATAAGAGTAACCAGAATCCCTATTCCTATCTGCATCAAGAATTGTTTCCATTGTCCGGTCCATGCAAACCACTTATCCCAGGGGTTAGTTATCCCAGAATTACGCTTCAGCTCTTCTGACAATGTGGCCAATTTCTTGATAGCGATAGTCACTTTACATGTGGGACCTGTATTATCTGGAATATATGTACAGCAAGTTTCGCCAATCATTTTACAAACACCACCTTTCTCGGCTAGTATCCTATCCAGAGGCATTCGGTTCTGGAAAGTCATGGTGGCTGTGGGGCCTAATTGATCAGCAAGCCCTTGAAGTGCATCTCTTGTATAGTTCATGAACCTTTCTTGGTTGTAATATATATCAACATTCTTATTGATGGTTACTATTCCAAACAGGGACTCAAATCCGGCCTTAACTTGATCCCTGGCTTTAAACTCATCTGGCACCCCCTCCCCTTGGCACTCTGATTGCATCTATATATATATATATACACATGTGGATCAAACCTGCCACCTGCATCATCAATTTCTCTCTTAGCACAATGCAGTGTTGGATTCTCACCCTCAGTGTAGTCTTAGTGATTGTATTAATTTGTTCTGATCCCTGAAACTGGGGGCTAGTGTACAGTAGTCAAAGGTGTATGTGGAAAATGTACTTTAAAATGCGAGTGTAAGACCGTAAAAGAAATAGAAAATGTACTTTAAAATGTGAGTGTAAGACCGTAAAAGAAATAGAAAATGTACTTTAAAATGCGTTCTGATCCCTGAAACTGGGGGCTAGTGTACAGTAGTTAAAGGTGTATGTGGCTACTTGTGTGTGTTAGAGGAATTGTACCACAATGTCACTGTGACAGCCACTTCCGCCCAGGTCCCCAACCCTGCCTATAGCCTGTAAAGGATATGCAGGATCATGAGTTCTGTGCTCCGGGACCCAGGGCCTTTTTGCAGTGCGAGGTTTGGTTCCAAGTGGACTTTCTTTCGAGCTTGACTGCAGTTGGGGTGGTGAGCAACATCTGGTAACATAGTAACATAGTAACATAGTATGTAAGGCCGAATGAAGACATTGTCCATCTAGTCCAGCCTGTCTATCCTACTGTGTTGATCCAGAGGAAGGCAAAAAACCCCAAGGCCAGAAGCCAATTAGCCCTTTTGGGGGAAAAATTCCTTCCCGACTCCCTAATGGCAATCAGACTGTTCCCTGGATCAACCCCTAATAGTTCCTACCTGCCTATATACCACGATTGACACTTAACCTAATATTTATATCCTGTAATATCCTTCTTCTCCAGAAAGACATCAAGTCCCCTTTTAAACTCCTCTATGGATTTTGCCATCACCACTTCCTCCGGTAGAGAGTTCCACAGTCTAACTGCTCTTACAGTAAAGAACCCCTTTCTGTGTTGGTGATGAAACCTACTTTCCTCTAATCGTAGCGGATGTCCTCTTGTTACCGTCGTGGTCCTGGGTGTAAACAGTCCTTCAAACTGGGCTTTTCTCTCACACTTTTTCACATGGACCCTGTCACCTGGTTTCAGATTGTGACACTCGTCTGTAGGGCCTGAGAGAGAAGCAGAAACTACAGAATGCGTTATTGACAATTCCTTGGAGAGACCTATGACAAAATTAACAAGAGAATCATTTCCCAAACTTGGCTACTGTGGCATGTACCCTCCGGAGAAAAAGAAAAACTAATAGGAGACACTCAATTCAAAATTTGCCCGTTTCCTCCATTGCCTTTTGGATTTACTTTCCCACTACTCCGTGGATGGTAGAGTGTGTGAAAAGCCTGGGATATACCCAGAGCAGACATGATGTGTTGCATTATTTCACCTGTGAAGTGTGTACCTTTGTTTGACTCAATCACTTCCGGTGCCCCATATCTGCAGATTACCTCATTCATGAGCTTCTGTGCGGTTACCTGCTTATTTACTTTGGTAACAGAGTAGGTCTCCAACCTGAAAAACATCAACAACAACAAGCACATATTCATACTTCCCAACAAGTGGGAGCTGAGTGTAGCCAATTTGCAATCCCTGAAATGGGTAGAGTTGTCTAGGCAAGTGTTATGTGGCAAATTTACTTCTGCCCTGCTGCTTACGGCAAAGATCATGCAAAATTGGACAAATGATGCGGCAGCTACAGAAAACCCAGGAGCCACCCGTCCTCGTTGAAGCGTCAACATCATTGCTGCTTTGGGAGGTGCATCTTTCCGTGCGTCAGCTGGGCCATCATGGGGCACAGGGACCGTGGTAGGCAAGTTCTGTTGACTGTCCGCCATACGCCGCCCTGTTCTGCTGCTCCCATATTAGTCCATTTGTCTTTTCCTTCCTTGCTGGCTTGTAACTATAAAGTCTTTAGCATATCAAAGTTCAAAGTTTTTATCAAAGTCCAAAGTTTAGTCAATGTCCAAGATTTTTGTCAAATTCTTCTTTTCTTCTTTTCTTCCACGGCTTGAGGGCCGCTGCCTTTGCTTTGTGGTCTGTGATGGCGTTGCCTCTTGCTTTTCCGGCGAGGAATCGGTGTGAGCTCTCCACTTTGTCAGGTAGAAGTAGCGCTTCCAAGAGACTCTGCACCGCTGCACCACTCTTAATTGGCTGTCCTGGTGAGGTAAAAAACTTTTTGACCTTCCATGTTGGGCCGTAATCATGAGCTATGCCAAATGCATACCGGGAGTCAGTGTAAATGTTTGCCGTCTTACCTTCTGCCACTCTACACGCCTCAGTGAGGGCCTTCAGTTCCGCTTCTTGTGCTGAGACATGCGGAGGCATTTTGCTTTTAGGACATCTTGTTGTGTGACCACTGCATATCCAGTGTGGAGTCGTCCATCCTCACCCTGGGACCATCTATAAAAAACAACTCAAAATATGCATTGTTAACAGGGGCTTCAGTAACCTCTTAAAACTTACATTTTCTTGTTGCATCACTGCTAGACAATCATGCTGATATTCTATTTCAAATAGATCAGAACCTTGTTGCAAGCAATTTAAAAATAGCTGATCTGCAATAACTTGATCACCTAGGTACAGGCTCATAAAATGGAAGAATCTGTCTCAAAATGGCCGCTAGATACAAAATGGAGCATTATAATATATAAATAAGCTTGTGCGTAGTGAAACAATAATTCAAGCAGAAATAACTTTAGAGCAGAAGATTCGGTGCAATGTCTAATGATGTGTCTGTTCTTTTTCATGAGAACAAAGTCTGGACACAGTTGTTTTCAGAAGGAGTCCTCCCACACCTCCATTCGGAGACTTGGACAAAGGAACTGACTGTGCTACAGCCACCTGAATAACAAAGTGAATACAAGGGAGGACCAGGGAGGACCAGATAACGCTGGGAGAAACAGACACTTGAGAACATAACAGATATATTCTCACTACGCTGATTGCTGAACAATATATGATTCTTAATGTTTTTCTAACCCAATAAGATTAACCCCGTGACTAATGACGTATTCCTTTCCTGTATTAGAACTATACCAAGTCAATAAACGCTGAGAGTATGTACGCCTTACGCAGAGTGAGCTATATACTTGTCGGGGCTCTCTCTACGTATCTGAGGAGAACTGGAAACCGACTCTTTGTGTGGTTCTTCGCCTCCGTGGTGCACCGGATACGAATTGATTTGGAACCCAAGGCTTGAAAGGTTAATGTGACCGGTCATGTGTGGCGGTCCTTAACAACTGGCGTAGTCGGCAGGATTTATTGATTGACGCTTATGATAACCATTGGACTACGACACAGACCTGGACTGATGATATCAGCCGTGCCAAAGTCATAGGACTGATCACCCTTATATACAGCGCGGTAAGTCACATATATACATATATATGATGTCTACCGTGGTCTGTTTTGGTACGTTTGATTGTAGTCTGTCCTGCGGTCAGTCGTTACTCCAATGTACAATTGTTAAGTTGTCATCAATAGACATTGTTACCTCAGGTCTTGGGTAATCTTAAGTGACACCAAGGGACAGAATCGATAGATATAGGTACCTAAGTTGTTGTTGCAAATTTATTGTGTATTTAAAGATATCCATGAGTATAGGTTCCAGGGGGCGATTCTGACCTCCAGTGGAAAAAGGGGTCGAATATTAGGTGTATTTAAAAATATCCATGAGTATAGGTTCCAGGGGGTGATTGAGGATAGGGCATCAGACGTGAAAGTCTTTGAACATCACGTGATTGAGCATAGGGCGTCAGACCTCCAGTGGAAAAAGGGCTCGGATATTAGAAACATGTTGAAGTTCTTTAAGAAGAAGTCCAGTGTTACTGGTCTCCTGGATCCTGTCCACTTGGTGTCATGTAGAGGAGGGAAGGAGTATGTGAAGAAGGTTAAGAAGTTATGTGAGATAGTGGGTATTTCGTCTGGTGGCAGGCTACAACCAGGATTGTGGTCAGAAATGTTGATTAAGTGCAGAGGGTCACTGAATAATGCTGGTTTATTGAAAGACACTGAAATGTGGCATAAGGTTTCTGTACAGTTGAAAGCTGAAGGTTATGAGGAAGTTGAATGGATTGAAGAACATGTAAAGTCTTACAAGTACCGTAAGCCTGTCAGACCGCCTCCATATGAGGGCTCTGATAAGACTGATGATGTTCCACATTGGATGTGCACAAGGTGTGGAATTCAAAAACCCAAAACGGAGGGAAACTTGTTTTAACTTGTTCAGGATCACAGACAGAGAAGGAAAAGTGTATTAGCTGATAATGAAGGAATTTTGGTTGATAGACGATTGCTCAAGTTTGCAGAGAAAAATGTTTCAGTAAGTGACGTAAAGTTGAAGTAAGAAAGTTGCAGTTTCAAGATGGCGATTATTCATATGCTTTGAGTTGAAGACAAAGGAAGGCAGCCCTTCTTCACCATCTGAGGGCACCGCCCCGGCCGTGTCATGGATGATGTTTTTCTCCCTTTGCCCTGCCCCTAGATGACCGTATTGTTATTGGGGCCAATAACAATCGGTAAATCTTGATACGTGTCTAGTATGTAGTATTCCTGGACCCTCCCGTCACTATCGCCCAGTCAGGCCACGCCTTCGGTGGCCATTTCAGTGCCAGCCATAGCCCAGCGCCATTTTAGCATCTGCTGTAACAATACCTTCAGCTGCCGCTCAGACGTCATCTTAGCTCCACAGCAGAAATGAGTTGACCTCTGACCTCCCATCTATGTATGTTTTTACCCAGCATACCAATTCTGCGCACTGCAATGATGAGTGCCTTTTCTAAATTTTGCATAGCAACATTCAAGTCCCCTCATTCCGCCTGCAAACAGCCTTCTCCCGATTATCTGTTCTGCAGTCTGTGTTTAGCACCCCCATCCCAAGTAGGTTTGTGCTTAAAACTGCCCACAAATGTAGTTGTTGCTGAAAAAATCTTTTACACTTTGCAAGGGGGAAAATGGAGGAGAAAGGTAATCCTCTAGTCTGTGTCCCCCTATGACATGAAGCAAGTTCATGCAGAATCTGCAGACAATTATGTGCAATTAATTACCATACTGTTTGTCCTGTATGTCTTAATGTCCTAACATTGTCATTGCTGTACGTGTTGTCCGTATCTCATAAGTCAGATACTGCTGAGAAGAAAGGTCGCTAGGATCGCAGACGGCAGTAGAAAAGCATACAGAAGGAATGAGAGGGTCAATACGTGATAATATCTATATATATATATATATATATATATATATATATATATATATATATGAATAGATAGAGGGTTAATGCTTGATTTGTGAAAAGCCGCAGCTGCAAGTCGCCCCCCTTGTCTCCGAAAGGGGGGGGTGTAGTGAGGAGCAACAGAGTTTAGTGAGATTTGCAGAGAAGGAATGTGTGCTTCTCAAGGCCAAAGATTAGAGCAGAGAGCCCTGGACAGTAGCCTTGTTTGCTTGAACAGATTGAATGCATTTGTATGCAAGATGAGGACAGTTGCATCATACGCGTTATCTCCTGGTGTGAACGGTGTGCATCCTAGTGCAATGTATCCACAATTTCCTGAACTCTGTAACAGCGCAAACATTGTGTGTGTGGTGAATCATAGGCATTTGACTGAGAGAGCCAGATTTGATCGCATGAACGGATGAGTTAGTGACCCGTGTTCGGACTGTGATGAATGTAAGATGTGTGATGCAGATATTGACTGGGGATAGAAGTGTCCTTCTGCATGAGACTTTACTTGTTTGTGATGTGGATGGGAAGACTGTAGTTTGAACGAAAGTGTGAAGAAAGACGCAATCGGCAAGTATCAAAGGGGTGGAGCTAGATGATGTAAAAGTACGTAATGGGAGGGGTTGAGAATCTTGAGCAGCTAGTAAAAGTTTTTTTGTTTCCTCAAATTTGATGAGACATTGCAGGCAGGATCAGACTAATAATGAATTTGCTTAAAGAATATCACATTCCAAATATTAACAGGTATTTGTAGATTATTCTGCCCTGTTGTAATTCATGTCTCTGTTATTGGCACTGATATCTTACAAGCCTTATCTGCATCCATCAAATTCTCACCGGATGGATCGGTACGGGTTGAGACCTCAGGTGCCGGTTCAGAAGAGTCTTGTAAACTAACTGCTCCAACAAACACCCCTCTTTTTCCAGTCCAGAAAAGACTCTGAAGGGTCAGTCAGACACCTACCGCATGTAGGTGCTGTGTGCTGATAATTTGGAAGCCTGCCAACAAGCCACAATTACACTGTAAATTTTTCTTGCAGAAAATGTCTGTAAAGCCTCTAAAGACAAACTCCAGTTCTGCAAAACAAAGGTTGCTCTCCTGGGTCATTGTTTAGGCCAAGGAACTGGACATCTGACATAGGAACAAAAGGCTGCTGTCCAGGCCATACCTGTACCTACATCTGTTGCCAAACTTCGCACGTTTCTGGGCCTTGTTTCATACTGCTGCCCATGGATCCACTTGGTTTCCTCTCTCATGCAACCACTCTATGACTGTCTTTCAATTATTCTTTTCTCTCTCACCTCTGAAGCAGCTCTCTAGTCTTGGGTATTCCCAACTACACTTTACCCTTTACTCTTTTCTGTACTGAACTTTCCAGCCTTTTCTGTACTGAACTTTCTAGCCATGTAACGGCAGTGTTGACACAAAAGCACGGAGGACGACCACGGCCACTTGGATACTACTCCATGAAGCTGGATCCAGTGGTTCGAGGAGCTCCCTCATGTGTTTGTGCGGTGGCAGCAGTACAGGCAATGGTTGGCAAACCTTCTGAGTTGGTATTGGACTACACCCCCCAATTCCTTAGTGGTCCTCACCCCTCATGCCATTCGGAGCATATTCACGCAAGTGCAACCCAAGCACTTATTTCTGGCCTGTCAGATCCGGCTACATTGTGCTCTTTTCATTCTTTCCAATGTTGCTACTACTTTGAACCTGGCTACTCTTCTTTCAATTGAGTATCCTGGTTCACATGGGGGGAGGAGAAGGCATAGGTGATCTAGGTATTGCAGATCAGCTATTTTTAAATTGTTTGCAACAAGGTTCTGATCTATTTGAAATAGAATATCAGCATGATTGTCTAGCAGTGATGCAACAAGAAAATGTAAGTTTTAAGAGGTTACTGAAGCCCCTGTTAACAATGCATATTTTGAGTTGTTTTTTATAGATGGTCCCAGGGTGAGGATGGATGACTCCACACTGGATATGCAGTGGTCACACAACAAGATGTCCTAAAAGTAAAATGCCTCCGCATGTCTCAGCACAAGAAGCGGAACTGAAGGCCCTCACTGAGGCGTGTAGAGTGGCAGAAGGTAAGATGGCAAACATTTACACTGACTCCCGGTATGCATTTGGCATAGCTCATGATTACGGCCCAACATGGAAGGTCAAAAAGTTTTTTACCTCACCAGGACAGCCAATTAAGAGTGGTGCAGCGGTGCAGAGTCTCTTGGAAGCGCTACTTCTACCTGACAAAGTGGAGAGCTCACACCGATTCCTCGCCGGAAAAGCAAGAGGCAACGCCATCACAGACCACAAAGCAAAGGCAGCGGCCCTCAAGCCGTGGAAGAAAAGAAGAAAAGAAGAATTTGACAAAAATCTTGGACATTGACTAAACTTTGGACTTTGATAAAAACTTTGAACTTTGATATGCTAAAGACTTTATAGTTACAAGCCAGCAAGGAAGGAAAAGACAAATGGACTAATATGGGAGCAGCAGAACAGGGCGGCGTATGGCGGACAGTCAACAGAACTTGCCTACCACGGTCCCTGTGCCCCATGATGGCCCAGCTGACGCACGGAAAGATGCACCTCCCAAAGCAGCAATGATGTTGACGCTTCAACGAGGACGGGTGGCTCCTGGGTTTTCTGTAGCTGCCGCATCATTTGTCCAATTTTGCATGATCTTTGCCGTAAGCAGCAGGGCAGAAGTAAATTTGCCACATAACACTTGCCTAGACAACTCTACCCATTTCAGGGATTGCAAATTGGCTACACTCAGCTCCCACTTGTTGGGAAGTATGAATATGTGCTTGTTGTTGTTGATGTTTTTCAGGTTGGAGACCTACTCTGTTACCAAAGTAAATAAGCAGGTAACCGCACAGAAGCTCATGAATGAGGTAATCTGCAGATATGGGGCACCGGAAGTGATTGAGTCAAACAAAGGTACACACTTCACAGGTGAAATAATGCAACACATCATGTCTGCTCTGGGTATATCCCAGGCTTTTCACACACTCTACCATCCAAGGAGTAGTGGGAAAGTAAATCCAAAAGGCAATGGAGGAAACGGGCAAATTTTGAATTGAGTGTCTCCTATTAGTTTTTCTTTTTCTCCGGAGGGTACATGCCACAGTAGCCGAGTTTGGGAAATGATTCTCTTGTTAATTTTGTCATAGGTCTCTCCAAGGAATTGTCAATAACGCATTCTGTAGTTTCTGCTTCTCTCTCAGGCCCTACAGACGAGTGTCACAATCTGAAACCAGGTGACAGGGTCCATGTGAAAAAGTGTGAGAGAAAAGCCCAGTTTGAAGGTCCCTACCAGATGTTGCTCACCGCCCCAACTGCAGTCAAGCTCGAAAGAAAGTCCACTTGGATCCACACCTCGCACTGCAAAAAGGCCCTGGGTCCCGGAGCACAGAACTCATGATCCTGCATATCCTTTACAGGCTATGGGCAGGGTTGGGGACCTGGGCGGAAGTGGCTGTCACAGTGACATTGTGGTACAATTCCTCTAACACACACAAGTAGCCCCACACACCTTTAACTACTGTACACTAGCCCCAGTTTCAGGGATCAGAACAAATTAATACAATCACTAAGACTACACTGAGGGTGAGAATCCAACACCGCATTGTGCTAAGAGAGAAATTGACGATCCAGGTGGCAGGTTTGATCCACATGTGTATATATATAGATGCAATCAGAGTGCCAAGGGGGGTGCCAGATGAGTTTAAAGCCAGGGATCAAGTTAAGGCCGGATTTGAGTCCCTGTTTGGAATAGTAACCATCAATAAGAATGTTGATATATATTACAACCAACAGATCCATCCTGGGTAGCATTCTGCTTTCCTGTTCTTGTGACGAAACAGGAAAATACAATACCCAAACTCAGTTGTGAATGAAACCTTAGTCTGTATGCAGAGAGTTCCTCCTAGTGGTGTCTGCAGGTAGCTCAAACTTTATCATTGACCTTGACAAGCAGGTTGTGGGGAATATTTGCTGGTTTTGTTAATGAAGTCACTCTTATGATGTGGTTAATAAAGACACTTTGGCTGTTATTATTGAGATTGCAGCCTATACTTGTTGATGATGTTTACATAAAAAGAGTTCCAAATTTCATATCTCCTTGAAATGTTTTCATAAAGGAGTTGGTGTCCTTCAGCGCGGTCAACCTGGGAGAGCCCTTCACAGGAAGATACGTGAGCAGAATTTTGGGAGTGGCCTACAAGGTTTCTGGCTTATATTAAAGGGCAGTATTAAATATATTCAGACCCGATTCCCCAATATTAATATCGAACCTCAGATCAGACCCCAAAAATTAATTTCAGACCCCCCTCGATATAATCCGACCTCTTATTTTAATATCAGAACTCAAATCAGCCCCCGAAATATATTCAGATCCCCTATATTTACAGTATATTAGACCTGAGAGCCTAACTTAATGTAGACCCCAGACCAAACCACCTAAATATAATCAAACCCCAAATCCTTAACTTTATTCAGACCCTGATCAGAGAAAAAATAATATTTAGTCCCCAGACCCGACAATACACTTACTCTCCTTGTTTCTGGCTGTTGTTCAGCTCTTGTCACAACTGCACTGGGTTCTGACGACCATCCAGCATCAGGATGTTGTATGTACCTTCACACACTATGTTCTGATGATGCTGGATGGCCTCAGGAACCAGTTGTGCAGTGCCCACAGGTAAGTAGGAGCCAGGAACGAGGAGGGTGAATATACAGGTCCCTATTTATATCTACAGATTCAGCAAAGTTTAAAATGACTTTTTAACGCACTCTGATAACTTTTTGTTCTACAGTTTGTTTACCCTTTTACAAAAGTTTTTTGTTAAGATACGAGAACAATAGCTTTTTTAATGGCCTAAGATACAATAACTTTTCTGCAGAAAGTTATCATAGGTAAGTTAAACACTGCTACATCTATATGTACAACACTGTGTAGGCAGGTGTGAACAAATGCTGGAAAGTAAGAATGAATTTCATAGAGGATCCTTCTAAAATATAACTTTTATTAAGGTACAATATAAAAAGGAAGGCGAAAGAAAGCACCTGCCTATATGAACCCCCAGAAAAAAACAATCAACCCAAGAATTTTTTTTAATGAACAAAAGTATGTTTAGAGGGTGTGGTAGAATGTGAATTTTCAAAGTAAAGCCCCATTTACACTGGATGACTGTCGGGCAAACGATGGCAGACACTCATCTCTGCATGTACTCGCTTCCGTGCTATTGCACAGGAGCGAATATTGTTGGCAGCAGGGTGGCTGGAGGAGATTTCACTCTTTGCTCTCCCCCGCTCCTCTCCATTCACTAACACAACGGCCGTTCAGTACTGAACGCTTCTATTTACACTGAACGATCATCATTCAGATCATCGTTCATCTAATATGTAGCCTAAACAATGAAAGATGAGCTGAACGATGATTGTTCAGTGCAAACCGCAGCCATTTAGTACTGAATGGCCGCTGTGTTAAGTGAATGAAGAGGGGCGGGGAGAGCGAGGAATGAAATCTCCTCCTGCCACACCGGCCCCCTGCTGGCCGCTCTGCCAGAGAGCCAGCAATACTTGCTCCTGTACAGCAGCACAGAAGTGAATATGTGCAGGGATGAGTGTCTGGCATTGTTTGCCCGACTTTCATCCCATGTAAATGGGGCTTAAGAATGCTTTAAAAAATAAAAGTGTCAATTGTTTATTTTAATTAATTAACAAAATGCAAAGTGAAGGAACAAAAGCAAAATCTAAATCAAATCATTATTTGGTGTGACCGCCTCTAGTCTTCAAAATAGCATTAACTCTTCTAGGTGCACTTGCACAAAGTCAGGGATTTTGTAGATTTATAGTCAGGTGTGTGATTAACCAATTATACCAAACAGGTGGTAATGAGCATCATTTTCATATTTAGGTTGAAATACAGTCATTGACTGAAACAGAAACAGCTGTGTAGGAGGCTTAGCACTGGGTAACGAACAGCCAAACTCTGCTACAAAGGTGAGGTTGTAGAAGACAGTTTCATGTTACATGTCATATACCATGGCAAGAAAGAGCAGAGCAACAATACACAAGGTAGTTCTACTATATCAGCAAGGTCTCTCAAAGCAAACTGGGGGTTCAGGATGTGCTGTTCAAGCTCTTTTGAAAAAACACAAAAAAAGGGCAACATTGAGGACCGTAGACTCAGTAGTTGGCCAAGGAAATTTAGTGCAGAAGATGTAAGACACATCATGCTTACTTGCTTTCAAAATCAGAAGATGTCCAGCAGTGTCATCAGCTCAGAACTGGCACAACCCAGTGGGACCTGGGTACCCTTATCCACTGTTCGGAGAAGTCTGGCCAGAAGTGGTCTTCATGGAAGAATTCTGTCCAGAAGGCCACACCGTTGATGTAGAAACAAGGCCAAATGACTCAACTATACATGAAAACGTAGGAACTGGAGTGCAAAAAAATGGCAACAGGTGCTCTGGACTGATGAGACAAACTTTTAAATATTTGGCTGTACCAGGAGGCAGTTTGTTCATTGAAGGACTGGAGAGCGGTACAATTTCAGCAAATGGAGTTGGTCAGGATTATTGGTGTTCTCAATACTCAGATATGCAGGCAGATACTTATCCATCATGCAATATTATCACTGAGGCATCTGATTCACTCCAAATTTATTCTGCAGCAGGATAATGTCCCCAGACATACAACCAATGTCATTAAGAACCATCTTCAGCATAAAGAACAAGAAGTCCTGGAAGTGATGATATAGCCCCCACGGGGCCCTGATCTCAACATCATTGAGTCTTTGAGACAACATCCACAGAAGATTTGCACTTAGTTCTCCAAGATGTTTGGAACAACCTCTCTGCCGAGTTCCTTTAAAAACTGTGCGCAAGTGTGCCTAGAAGAACTGATACTGTTTTGAAGGCAAAGGGCGGTCACACCAAATATTGATTGGATTTACATCTCTGATTTATTCACTTCGCATTCTGTTAATTGACAAAATAACCTATTAATGTTTCTATTTTTGAAAGCATTCTTAATTTGCAGAATGTTTTCCCCACACCTGCCTAAAACTTTTGCACCGTACTGTATATATTAATTACATTAATCATTCAAAATATGAATAATTGAAGAATTGCTGCAGCCAGTCTTAAGGGCCTTTTAATACAAATGTTTTAATTCACATCAACGTCTATAATCAACAATAGCTGCCTCTATTGTAAAAAGAATTTATGACCTTCAGCTGTAAAATAAAGTGTGTGTTATTACAGCGGCTTTGACTAGAAAAGCTAGGATTTGACCTTTCTGTGTTGTTTTCAATGAACGTCTTTGGGAAATGTCAAATAACCAGAACCTCATTAATAAGAATTTGCTTGGTATTGATCTGTTGCTGTGTTCAGTCAGCAAATATTTTGTGTTATGTTTCCGCACACTTCACCTAGCCGACTGTTCAATATCCTGGAGCACCGGAATGGCAGCTTTCCATGTCTATAACATTGTTTTGACACCAGACACAAAAGTAAATGTCATCATTACAGTAACTGCAAACAGTGCCAATAGATTATTACGTGTTATGGATATTCCCCCATCCAAGAAAAAGGAATTTTGTAATCTTCTAATGCATGAAAAAATATTTGTTCTACTGAATTGACACTGAACTTTTTTAAAAGATAAGTATATTTAGCACTCATTCACACAGTGTCAGGACTCAAAACAGGAACCTTCTGTACCCCAAACAGTAGCCCTTCTTATTGAGCCATCAGCTCTTTGGACAGTTCCACTGCATACCAGTTGCCTTGTTTCCAGATCCTGTTAACAAAGTCCATGTCCTAGCTCCACCCAGTTCTTGATTAGACTTTCTATAAAAGCCTGGCCCTGCCACTGCACCAGCGTGTGATTAATCTGCTTCACAGCATATTTAATCCTGCTTCATGTTGCCTGCTTCTCTGCGATTTCTGCCAGACCTGTTGATACTGACTACTAGCTTTCTCTCTGAATACATTACTTCCCTCATCCCTTTATACTGCAAGCCGAGACCTCCCGTTGCTGACCTCTGGCTTTCCATCTGACTACGTTACCCACCTCATCCCTTTGTACTGCAAACAGAGACTTCCTGATAACGACTCCTGGCTATCCTGACTACTGACATGCATGGCTATTACACCCGTGACAACTACCCAGCGCCAGAAGACATCACACACAGTATGCATACAAACGTGCAAAAACCCTTTTTGCTGAAATATGGATTGGTTTCAAATTCATATTTTGAACTCAAAGGAACTCTATGTGGCACTATATTTTTACTTCTTCAGACATTGTATTCTATCAGAGTTGGACTGGGGTGCCTGGGGCCCACTAATAAAATTCATTCTGAGGGAGCACTGTAGAACTACATGCTAATATTACCAGACTCCCAATCATGAATTCCCAGCCACCACATTTGCCATACATAACTATTTAAATAGTTCAGGTTTTATGAGTGCAGTGATACCTATTATGTGTTTTTATTATTTAAAAAGTTTTTTTATGTGGAAAAATGTTTCTGTTTTTTTTATTTTTGTATTTGATTTTTTTCATTCTCCAAGGGCACTTGGAGATACAATCATTCGATACACAATACATTGTATTATTTTTGTGATATAATGTACTATGCCTATAGTAACATAGTATGTTAGGCTGCATAAAGTGTTTAGACTGGCAGATTACTGCTGAGTATCATAAAATACTTCTCGCTGAATTATCGCTTAGTGCTTAATATTCCATTTGAAGCTGTGAGTGGAGATTGTTTAGACGCAGTGAGAAGTGAGTGAAACAGCGATAATTTTTATGCTGGTTGAAAGGGATAACAATGAAAAGTAAACGAATAGTGCACAATGGTTTTGCATTTGGACGTAATGATTATCACGCATTTTCATATGGTTGAACAAACTTTGTGTGATAATCATCTTGTGTAAATGGCCCTAAACTGCACTAACCCCTCCCACTGACCCACCCAAATTTCCATTACTTAGTCCCAGGTCACTGTCTACATGTCTTCCCCTCTATCTCTGTAATTGCCCTCCCCCCTCTCCAGTCCCTAGTTTGAACACTCCTCCAACCTTCTAGCCATCTTTTCCCGCAGCACAGCTGCAGCCTCCCCATTGAGATGCAGCCCATCCCTACAGTAGAACCTGTAGCCAACAGCAAAGTCATCCCAGTTCTCCAAGAACTCAAATTCTTCCTTTATACACCATCTCTGGAGCTACTTGTTTGCCTCCCTAATATCCCACTGACTTTCTGGTGTGTCACATGGTGCAGATAGTATTGCATAAAATACTACTTTGGAGGTCCTTGCTTTAAGCTTACAAACTAGTTCCCTGAAATCATTTTTAAGGACCCTCAACCAACCTCTAACTTCATCATTGGTGCTAATGTGTTCCATGACCGCTGAATCTTCACCTGCCCCTCCCAATAATCTGTCAAACCAATTTTCTGTGTGTCGAACGTGAGCCCTAGAAAGAGAACTCACTGTTCAAAGATCCCCATCTTTGTGGCATATTGCCCTGTTTGTCTCCTGCCAACATGACTTGTCTAGCCGGCCCTGTGCTCCTATTCCCCCTTCTTACTGAAGCAGGCATGCCCCTAGTGGTCAGAGGCCTAGTCGTGCTGCACCAGTGCATAACCATAGATTAATCAATATTGAACTTCCTTTGCCATTTTTCAACCCAAGCCCCCAACGTATCTAGGTCCGCTTGTAGCCGTACCTTGTCCTCCTTTGTATTAATTATCTTGTATAATTTTTTACCATCTGCATGTATTGATATTTTACTGTGTAGTCTTTCTATCAGGTCACTAATAAATATATTGAACAGAATGGGACCTAATACTGAACCCTGTGGCCCCCCACTAGCAATGGTGGCCTAATCAGAGTACGAACCATTTATTACCGGCCTCTGCTTTCTATCTCTGAGGCACTTATTTACCCAGATACACACGTTTTCACCCAGACCGAGCTGCCTCATTTTATATATCAGCCTATTATGCGACACAGTGTCAAATGCTTTAGAGACAGCATTGTCAATCATAGAGCACATTCTAAGTGGTGATCGTACAGGTAGATTAGATAAAAGTAATACATGCAAAAATTCAAATAGATAAGCAGTAAATATAAGTTACACTTCCAAAGTGAATCAAAAATCACTAATCCCAAATCACACACTTTAGAAGACAGCACACTTAGAATACAGCCATGCATACCCAGATCGCACACAAATTAAGAGGGAATTAATTAAAAGGCTCACTCAAAAATTGGTGGGCCACTACAGCAGCGAGGATATCAAAATTCTACATTTAAGAAATTTTTCTATCAGACAGAGAGACTGCAATGGTATTGGGACCACTGGGTTGTATTAGGTGCCGCCCAAACAGCTGCTGATTGGCTGGTTTATGTTAGACGTCACTCGCACAGCTGCTGATTGGCTGGCTATATGGATGATGCAAATCATCACCAATACAGACAGCCAAACAGCAACTGTGCAAGTAACATCCAATACAAGCCAGTGATACAGGCAGCCAATCAGTAGCTTTGTTGGCAACGTCAAATTCAACCCAGTGGTCCCGACGCTGGAACAGTCTCTCACTGTGCCTGATGGAAGAGTTAGTATTGCAAACCTGCAGAGGTGAGACATGTATACTAGGCAGCTTCCCAGGCTAAGGGTGCATTCCCACGAACGTATATCGGCTCGGTTTTCACGCCGAGGTGATATACATCGTCCTCATGTGCAGAGGCGGGAGGATGGAAGAGCCAGGAGCAAGAACTGAGCTCCCGCCCCCTCTCTGCCTCCTCTCCGCCCCTCTGCATTATTTGCAATGGGGAGAGGAGGAACGGGGCGGGGCTAATTCTCAGAACTTAGCCCTGCCTCCATCCCACCTCCTTTCATTGCAAATAGTGCAGAGGGGCGGAGAGGAGGCAGAGAGGGGGCGGGAGCTCAGTTCCTGCTCCTGGCTCTTCCATCCTCCCCCCCTGCACATGAGGAGGACGTATATCGGCTCGGCGTGAAAACCGAGCCGATATACGTTCGTGGTAATGCAGCCTTAATGTGAGCTAACCCCTGAGCTTGGCAGCTTAACCAAGCCTGAGCTAAGCTTTTAGTAGCAGGGAAGTGCTTCCAAGCCAGGATGTGTGGGAGATGTCCTTGACAGGGACAGGGTTAAAGAGGCTTTTCAACCAAGACATAAAATTGGTCATGTATTAGCAATTCAGAAAGTTCTGGCTTTTCATATAAATGTAGCAGAGTGTAGTGCATAGGGGCACAGCTCACTTTGATACATTTGTTAACTTTGCATTTACATTGAATGGCAGGTTAACCTATTGCATTATCATAAGAAGAAGGAAGTCCAGGGATCAGTAAAGTCTCAGAAAGAAATAATTGGGGATTGGGAACAGTGAATATTACTCCTTTTTTTTAATCTATACAATTTTTTGGCATAATGAAATGCATTAAAAGTAATCCATTTTTTAATGACGTTCACCGTTAAAATTTCTAGAGGGCATAACTTTATTGTTGAGTACGGGGATATAGAAAAAGTTCATGTTTTGAAACTTTTTACTTTGATGAAATAAAAGTGATTTAAACAATTACGTGTTTTTCTGCTCTATTTTCCAGCAGTGTGATTTTTCTAATCATTTACATTGTTTACATTTTTTATTTTTATTTTTTTTTAGTCATCTCAGGGAACTTTTACTTTTAAGGCCACTTTCACAGTTGCGATAAAATTGCGCGATGTGAGCGAAAATGCAGAATTATTAAACCAATGATTTTCAATGGTTTTATTCCCATTTGCGATATGATGTGGAGTGAAAAAAAATTGCAGCGTGTCCTATTTTTCTGCGGTTTGCGATATTTTTAATATATATATATATAATATATATATAGTAGCAGGGCATTGTCAGACTGAGCTGCGGAGGGTGCTAGTCAGGCAGTCTAATACCTGCAAGAGGGAAAGAGTGGATTAACACCCTGGGTGTAGCAGGAAGTGGCTACGAAAGAGCCAGTTCCTGACAGAAATAGAGGGAGATATTGGCTGAGAGAGCCAGAGAGGCAGTGAAGGGAGCCGCATCAGGGACTTGGAGCCTGAGGTCCAGTGTGGACCAGTTGGGTCTGTCATCCAGTCTGACGGAGGAAGACACCCTCCAGACTCCCCAGGAGGGGTTAGTGACAGGACCCTGTGGGTTGTGAACCCAAAGCTATGTTGGACTGTGTAACATTTGTGTTATATGCTGTGAATAATGGCTGGCAGGAGCCAGAGTATAAAGAAATCTTCTGTTGCTGGAGCATATTTGTGTGCAAGCTGCGCCACTTCCTGACCGTGTGAACGGCGATCCAGAGGCGAGTAATCCCCGAGTTGTCACAATATATATATATATTTTTTTAATCTCCCATATTTTCCTATGAAGCCTTCTTTTTATCGCATCGCAACACTTGATCTTTTTTCCTGTGATGTATTTTTAACATTAGAAACTCTAATTGACTTTTGCGCAAGGAAATAGCGCAATGTTATCATGCGGAAAAAAAACCACACGCGGCAGTGATGCGATGCTAGATTATTCCAGGAAAAAGTATCGCTGATGCTCAAAAATTGTGGCAACAAAGATGCGATTTTGCCACAATTTTCTAGCAGCAAAATCCCGATCACCAGTGTTTAGGAGCCCTAACTATTTTTCTTTAAGTGCATTGTATTGTTATATGTCTATATGAGGGTATAATTCTGCCTCTGTAGGGAAAATACCCAAGGGATGCTGTAACAGTCGCTCTAACTAGACTGCACTGAGGGTCTTTATTAGGTTCAGCCAGACTGTTGGGGATGACAGAGACTAGACAAAGCTAGTCCTCTGCCTTTGTCAGCACCATCTGCATTGGTGTCAGTCCAGAAAGCATTAAACCATCAGGTTTGAAGAGCAGCTATCGATCACAGCTGATAACCTAATGGTCTCCTGGTGGATCATCAGGCAGAGTGTTTTGTAGATTTACCACGGGGCTCAGCAGCAACTATCTTCTCTTCAAGACCTCCAGCAAAAAAGCACTTTGCCAAGGATTGATCACAGGCCTTGCCCAGCATCCTACAGTGCAGTGTCACACCGCCACGGAAGGACCACATTGCTCAACATGGAACTCTTATTAACAGAGATTTCAGAAGCAGAAAACACTTAGCTGAGTTACTAGAGCAGTTGTGAAGAACTTCCCTTCTCTAAAGATAAGCAGCTTCTGTCTCAGGCTGCTCCTAGCTCAGAAACACCTCTTGATTTAGCAATGTTCTGCTTAGAATTCGAACACTCTGCCCGGTTGAGCAACTAGGAATAGTATCAGCCCTCAGGAAAATAGCTCGTTCCCTTCCGCCTAGACCAATATCTGTTATGCTATTGCCCCTACTTCTGCTACTCTACGGAACTTTATTAATTACATTGTTGACTCATTGGAGGAGGCATCATCTCCCTAGTTCCTGCTCTGCACCATTGCACCGATTCACTGAGCACCTGGGAGGTACAACATTCAAAGAAACAGTCACATAAAACAGAAAACATTTTCTGATCAATAATAAACCTTAGATAATTGACGTAGCTATGCAAACACTGCAACTTAAGGTCACGATTCAAAACTCCTTGAACCCCAAAGTCCCACAGATCATAATATCAAGAACAAAATCAAATGTCTATCAGATAATGGGGCCCCTCAAAACCCCGTTACATGATCACAGCTTTTGTGACCAGCCCAATCATCGTCAAGTACATGTATGTTGGAATATGGATAAGAGAACCTTCGCACGACATACATGGGGGTGAAAGTGCAGGAAGAAGTTAAGGAAAAGATCTGCCATTTTTTTCTTATTCTCAACAACCCATTTAACCATTAAAAGCTATTAAAACACAGAGCTGAGCAAAAGAGTGCACAACTACTAGAAATGAGAGCTGAACTTAACAGCCATAAAAATAATGCATAAAATACTATTGAAAAATATAAAAATAACAACCATGCAAGCAATCCGTGGGCAACCGATAAGCCTTAAGTGAAAAAGAAAATCGCATCCTACAACCAGCAAATGATGTTCCCCTGAGGACTTCCATGTGCCGTCACATCTCAAGTAGAGTCTTAAATGAAAGAACTTCTCTGTCAATACTTCACATTCTTGCACTATTTCCTACTTCTGTCTGCTCTAATGGCAGATACAGTTCCATTAGGCATAAAATAGGCCTGCAAAAGCGGCTGGACAAAACTCTGCTTTAGGTCAGATAATTAAGAGGAAACCTGTGCGCTTTTATCATATTTGAAATTCATTTGCTTCTTCTTTTGACTTCAATTTTCTATCTGCAGGAAAATGAAAAGAACTTAGGCCTGGCACTGAAAATGATTTTGCTCTTTCTATATGAAATTCCGAAAAAAATGTCACTACATGCCAAAAATATATGCTGCACTCTTACTGAAAATGTAATCTATATGTTAGACCATTTTTGCCTTCTTAATTGGAAACGCAATATGAAATGTCAGGACAGATAGCAATAGATATTATCTTCAGGACTATAGCAATAGACTATAGTCCAAAGGGTTTTCAATTTTTAACAGTGCTACATATAATATTAGGGCATTGCAATTTGATTTGAAAATGTGTATCAAGAGATACACGCTTTGAATAATATTAACATGTAATTCGAACAAGCAGAAGACGCCTTTTCATCTGAGTTGGAAAAAAACCCAATTTCAATAAGTCTAGAAATAGAATGCAATGGGTCTGGAGTGTTTGTAAGGGGTTGGTTGAGATAAGCTACCTACAGTCATGTACCGCACCGCCTTACAAGATATGTGTCTGAAATGAACTGTTATGCTAGTTGAGTTAAATGGACAAGCGTACCATGCAGTTATATTACAGAATGTGCTTTTTTTACCCACATTTTATCAGACTCTTCCTTTAGGGCCACACACAGAAAGGACTCTCTTAGGGCTCAACCACACGGGCGCATCCGGGCGCCGATGCGCCCGTGTTACTGCAGGATAAGACAGCTGCACTGCAGGTGCGAACGACACTCCGCACCGCCGGAAGAAAGAACACATGACTGGCTCCATTGACAGTCATGTGTTCTTTCTTCTGGCGGTGCGGAGAGTCGTCTTCATGCAGTAACACGGGCACATCGGCACCCGGATGCGCCCACGTGACTGAGCCATCACATGCATATTTTCCCTTTGTATTGGTAGCTCAGATCTTTGCGCAAGTGACCTTAAAGAGAATCTATCACCATCTTTATTCTGCCCTCTCTGAGAGCTGCATAATGTAGAGATAGGCTTGTTGACTGCAGCAATGTGTCTGTTTTACTGTTAAAGTTGTGCATCTAGGACCTGTGGTTCTATAGGCTTCCTTGTGCACACCTTCACAGGTAGGGGTTAATTAAGTTGGCTGCATGTGGTATTCTCCACTAGCCAATCCCCCTTGTCTGGTGCAGATACAGTGAAGGAGATAAGTATTTGATCCCTTACTGATTTTGTAAGTTTGCCCACTGGCAAAGACATGAACAGTCTGGATTTATTTTGGGGATATTCTATCTCTCACTATTAAAATTAAACTACCCTAAAAATTCTAGACTGCTCATGTCTTTGACAGTGGGCAAACTTACAAAATCAGCAAGGGATCAAATACTTATTTCCTTCACTGTAAATACCAGCAAACTCTGAGGAGAGATTGCTGGTCTTTTTAGTTCTTCACTGTTAATCCCACTCAGAGCTGGTGTGTGCATGCTTGTCTGAAGTGTGTCTCTCTCCTCCCCTGAAGATGGTCTGGGCACCTGCTGTCCCTCTCCTCCTTGCATTCTGGGGTGTGTAGTGTGTGGTACAGTGACCACACAGGTTCAGGCGGCCAGCAGGTTTCTCCCTATCCCTGGTCAGATGCGGCCTTCAGACGTCTGATGTCCTTTGTGTGTCAGATGGGTGATGCCTGACACTGTTCCCTATGTCAGCACGGTGGCTGACTCTCTACTCCTCTGGTGTGAGGACACTTGGACTAACTATAGTATTCCATCTGTATGCATGTGAGCTCTGAGTAGGGTTCTCATTATATGTTGTATGCACAACCATGTATGTTGTTGTGAACAGCGACCTATGGTATGTCTGTGCAGGTGGCCAGATATGAGAAGGGAACAGTCCTGTTCTGTGTTCAGTGTTTGTGAACAGTGTCATGTCCTACGTGTGTTTTGTACTTATCTCCAGGCTCATGATCAGGGAAAGCTAGGTCCCAGATGAAGACAGTGGGGCCGACCTTATCAGGACGAATACCCCACTTTTAGGCAGGGGTTCCTCACTTTTCCTGGTTAATAAGGGATAAGAGTCCTTCCACCACAGCCTGGAGAGCTGCAATTGGTGTTATGCAACACTATAGTGTGTTTGTGGTTTTAAAAGGACACAATCCTGCGTCTGTACAGAGCTGTGGAGCTTTAGTGCACCAAGTGGACGTGACACCTACGTTTTATCAAAGAGGACTACAGGAAGTAGTCCTCAATATTTATGAGCTGCAGGCTAGCCACGTCTACTCCACCTTCCAGCCACCAATTGACAGCTGTCTCTCTATACACATTAATAAGCAGAGAGCTGTAAATCAGTGGTTGGATGGTGGGTTGGGTAGGGCTAGCCTGCGACTCATGCATATCAAGGTCTACTCCCTGTTGTCCTCTATGTCTGTGCTGCTACGGATAAAATATAGGCTTCTGAAAAACTAATTTCCAGATACATAAGACAGAAATATTGTTGCAATCAGTGAGCCTGTCACTATCTTATGTTGTCCTCAGAAAAGAGAGCATAAAGGCGATGACAGATTTTCGTGAAACACCTCGGGTTTAAAATGAGTTGTTTGCTCGCTCAGACAGAAACATATTATACTATAAACATCACATCTTATACTCAACATGAACCACAGTCTCTTGACCTTGTAAGTGATGCTAAAACACAATAATTAAATTAGGCTTTTTCACACTAGAGTCATATCTACCATTTTTACCGATAGGCAAAAAGCTTTGACAGATCTGTCACAGAGTGGATCAACGGTTCACCGACTGACCCTATATGTATGTTTATACTTGCAGACTACAAATAAACCTTGTGTGTAGTTCAAATGATGGACCAGGGGGAAAGCTGGGGTACTTATCTGTCCCTTGCAGGTGCCCAGCACAGTCATCAAGGAAACTCTCATCATAAGACATTGTGTAACTTTATTAACCAGATAATAGTGTGAACAAACAAGGTTGAATGGGGCCGGTAAATATCTTTCAAACTCTCTTATATCAGGATTTTCAAAGAATATATTTTAGAGTTCCTGTTCCCGGGTGTTATCAAACAAACAACTGGAGTCCAGAAATGTGTAGAACAAAGTTATTCCCATTTACCGGGATGCAATTAGGCCGATTGGCTGAAGGTTGAATCTGTGGATTTACTAGGGTTATTCATTAGTAAGTCTCTGTCTTGCTAGCTGTTTCTCGGGTCGGTATCACTTCAGTTTCCTCCAGTTTCTTTCCAGGAGCTCTATGCCCATAGTACTGCAGACTTCTGCACAGGATGGCTCTGGGGAGTATCCTCTGCTCCAGGACCAACAGCATTGCTGTTCTTCCTCCTCCTTGCTCACACACACTTTGCCTCACTTCCTGTTCCTCCTTAGAGGCCAGCATGCTGCACTCCCTCCTCTTAAAATAAGAGACAATAATGAGTCAGTCTGGTTGTCAAACTTAACACACAAAAAGAAACAATTAGCAACAGCATACAGTCTGATGGACTTCAAGCATCCTACCCATCTATGACATTGCCAATTTGATCAAGTGTACTATATATTTATTAAGGACCATTGACACTATTCCTTATGTTTCTTGTTTTTATATACAATTAACAAGTCATCATAATCAGATAATGGTTTGATGTAATATCATCATAATATATTATTAGAAAATATGGTGATGTAAAGTGCTGCATAGTATACATGTGCTATATGAATGAAGGTTAATAGTATGTACTATATATATAGTTATGAATATACATTAGAGAATGCATTGCATTGATTAGTTTTCCTTCCATGGTTAAGTAGACAATCCATCACATCTCTAATTGTTAATGTTTTTTTAGATATTAGGTGTCATCGTAATTCATCACATGACCTCTCTCAAGATTTGGTATTCCAATAGCAATATTCATATAATAGGACTAATATATGGTCATTGTCAAAAAAAATCAAACACCTAAAAGGAGTTGTCAGAATGGAATGAAACTTATTATGTGTGATTGTAATGTTGATATAACTAAATGATTACAGTATCGAAGGGAAGGGATAATTTAACTGAGCACTTGAAGGAAAGCTCTAGTACCTGTTGTAGCCGTTCTGAGACCTTCACCTTTCTTGCAGGCCAGACCAGGTTTTGGGTGTGCCCTTGCTTCTCCTGGAGCTGAGGGGTGTGGTAGTTGCAGGAGTGATGCCAGTCAGCACCTGGTGCTGAGTAGCTCGGTTCCTACTTAAACAGTGCTAGCATTGACCCCTGTGCTGGTCAATGCTTCAGTTGCCGCTGGACAGCGACGGAGGAACACATCCTGGGTGGAGCTCCTCTATTCTAGGTAGGTCCTTTTCTGCTTTATTTGGTTGTTTTCCCTTTCTTTGGTGCTAGGGCTCCTGGGTAAGGACTTGTCAGTGGCCCAGGCACGAGTGCAGGCTCGCACCTATCGGAGCGATCGGCCCGCCGAGTAGGCAGGGCCCCCTCCCGGCTTAGGGGTTTATAGGGAGAGAACTCCCCTTAGTTTTATGTTCCTTTGCGCGGTTGTGCCTTTTTCTTTGTTTTGGAGGTTGCACTCCCAGTGGGACGCAACAGTACCCTGTTGTGCGATCTGTAGCTTGGATGCAGGATGTGATACAGGTGGGCATGGAGGTATACAGATTTCGTATGGTATTTTGCCACATATTGGTCCACATTTGCTGTAATTGAGCCTCTAGATGGTGCAAATTCATAGGCTGTTGAAGTTGGTATTCCAGATGGTCCCATACATTTTCTATTGGCGATAAATCTGGCGACCGGGCAGCCACAAAAATGTGGCAATGCTGTGGAGACATTCCTGTGACCCCCTTGTGTGTTCAGCCGAGCATTATCCTGCTGTATAAAATGTCTCTTGGAAGTCCTGCCATAAGAGGACTATACGTCGCTGAGTTGTCATTGTCCCTTGTACCAGTACTAGGGGTGACCGACTGTTGTATGTAATGACCCCCCCAAACAATTACACCAGCAGGGGGCAGTGTGCTGCTCCCCAGCAAAGTCAGGATTGAAGCGCTCTCCCCTAGATCTCCAGACACAAACACGGCTATCACCAATGCCAAAACTAAATTTGAATTCATCACTAAAGACAACCAGATGCCAATCCATAGTTTCGTCATTCACAACACTACTGCAAACAGAAATGATGGTGGGTTTAAAGGCAGTACATGTAATGGGTGCCGTGAGACCAGATGTCCTTCAGCCAAGTGCCTGGAAATGGTTCTGACAGACACAGAGGCCTGTAATAGTGGTGTCACCTGTCTCTGGATGGTGGACCACAAAATAATTGGAACTGTTCATGCTTGTAAGATGATCAGACAATGCTTTTTACTGGTAGGTAGCCACCTCCTAACAGTCTGGTGAGAATGGCCCAGGTGGCAGGTAATTCATTGATACGACCATCCAGCTTTTCGCATTTCAATAATGTGCCTTCTTCAAAGTCTGCTAACTGGGCAAGATCTCTTTGATTGCATCGTAGAGTTGTCTAGTGGTCAACAAGCTCTACACAAGCGGAAGAAGAGGTCACTACACACAAGGAGCCTCCGAGAGACTTTTTATAGGCCAAGGGTGGAACCTCAGGTGGCAAGACCGTTCATCTAATCACATCACAACTCTAATCATTTGCATAACTGCCTGAGATGTAACTGCATGCCGACTTTTGCAACAAAACAGCAGCTCTTTCTAGATGCTTGATGTGCTTTTGCAAAAAGTGTATTATAAACTTAAAATGTATGCACAGGAATGATGTAAAGATGTATGCTCCAAATGTTACTGTTGTTACTTCAGCTGTATTTGATGTTTGTATCTTCAGACCAAAGGATTTTGGGCTTAATTCATCAGGTATAATGATTTGGTATTTTCCAGATCATGCAGCCTTCAAAGCTGAGTTCACAGTTCTGATGTGGGAAGTGAATCATAAATCACATCAGGAGGAATTTTTCAGTTAAGACGTGAGCCGGAGATATCTGCCTGATGTTTGCCTCAGTCTTCATGCATCCTGTAATCAATCTAACTGATTGACATCAACAATTGCAATCAGTTTCCAGCAATACTTTACTGATATTTCTAAGCTTGCTTTCCTGCCAGTTCACATGACTTTGAAACACATTGGAATAATATATGCAGAATGTTGTCGGCAAATTGGACTGGAATGAAAATTTCCCTAAAGAAAAGTTAAATGGCTTTGAAGATGGTCTAATGCTGCATCCTAAATTACAGCTATACAGAACAGCAACTACATTTACTTCGCAGTTGTTTCTAAGAAAAAATATATTAATGTAACCTTTCTAAATGCATCCTTAGCCTGAATACATAATTGTCCTACTGCTACTTACAGAGGTTGTACTAAAATAGACTTTGATCACTTACCAATAGGATAGATGATAATGGTCTGATAGGGGGTTTCACCGCTGATCCTGATAATAGGGGGGTCATACACCCATCTTCTTGTCATTGTGGGCTCATTGCAACCCTAGCAATGATGTGGAGCTTGAATGGAGCAGCAGTCACACATGTGTAATGGCGCTGTGTTCACTTCAATTGGGCTGACAAAAATAGCTGAGTACAAAAGCTTAAATATATCCATATACACTCTTCAAAACTGAAATTGCAGCACCAATAAGGAAAAGTCATAAGATTATGCAAATCGAGGAAATTGGAAGATGTCAGTAAGTTATACAAATGTTCACATTTTCAAGCACCTAGATCCAATCTGTGACAAGTGGGAGGGGCTTCAATGGTATAAAAGCCAGATCAAAAGCAAATCTATTCAACCACACGAAACCTTGATTTATCCCTTTGGCAGATTATTACATGGGTAGGCGGAGCTGTCAACTGTGTTCAAGATTGCTTGTCCCAGTGGGAGAACAACGATAAACTTGAATAACAGCAAGAGAAGCAAAGAGGTGAACTTCTGCATGGAGGGGTCATCAGATTAGAAGAATGGTGTATATCTATCCAGTCTGTACTGTGAGTGAAAATGAGTCAAATCCCAAGCCTAAGGTGTCAAACAAGGTCTACATAAACCATCAGAAGGTGCTTGCACAACATTGGTCTACGAGCCAAAATCCAATGAAGAGTGTTTCATTGACTGCATGCCATTGCTCTCAAAGGCTAGCATGAGCAAGATGGCAATTGAGGCTGGAATTGAGGTCTATCCTTTTCAACGATGGGTCTTGGATACAATGATAGCCGGACATTGGTCTGAAGATCACATTGGCAACACCATGAGGAGGCCTTCACGAGGGAATATCCCAGTGTTCCTGCTTCTAGGATTTTGGTGTAGGGTGGCATAATGTTTAAAAGCTGGACCGCTCTAGTATTCATTACATGTATATGAACACCTCAGTATTATGTTGACTCAGACATGGAACAAATGGTATAGCCATTTCTCTGAAGTGTCCCGGAAGCCGTTTTTCAACACAACAACACCAACCAGCGTGTTGGTCGTGCAACTGTGAGCTGCCTGCATGGCCTAAACATGCTACCATGGCCTGCAGTATCTGTGGACTCCCATCAAGCAGATCTGGGACATCATTGGTCGTCAATTGCAAAGGGAGTTGCCAGCAGCGCATCTCGATAATTTGCATGCCCAAGGGCTTTCTGCATGACAGACCATTCTTCAGACAACCATTAATAACCTCCTTGATAGCATGCCAAGGGAAGTAAGAGCATATATTTCTGTGCATGGTGCTCATACTAAATACTGAATAAATTGAGATGTTTTGAATATTTTATTTCCATATTTTCATCATTTGTATATCATTAACATGTTTATCAGTTCTGCAATTTCCATAATTCTATGACTTTTTCTTCTTCATGTTGCAATTTCAATGTTGAGGAGTGTATATGTGTGCATGCATATTCAGGCTTTTTCCTGTATGTATTCATATACTATATGTGTTCATAGTTGTGAGTGCCCATTACAAAATCCCATCTACACCTTGTAAAGTCTGAACTCTTGTTGAATTTTATGATAGCTTTATTTCCTTCCCTTACAATGGTAATAATAGTGTGTGGGGGGGGGGGGGGGGGGAATCAGTTTTTAATGGATATGCAATGGACATGATTCACAAATGTATTAAAGATGCAATATAGTAGACTTGATGGTGTAACTGATGTAAATATGTTTGACATCCAGTCTCACAATTTCATACAATCAGTGTCGCCTAAATGGATTTATAACATGTTATTGATAAAATTGCTTTATATATAGGAATAGACCTTGTCACAGTTGCCCTTCTTAAGGCCAGGGGCATATTTGCCACTAGGCATTGGAGGTCTATTGCCTAGGGCATCTACTAATTCTCTGCCAGTGGATCCTTGTCTCCCACCGGACTGGATCAATCAGGAGGTCTGCCGTACAGGCTGCCCACCTACAGCTCCCACCTTGCAAAGCTCTGACTTACTGCACTACTTATGTGTCTATGCCCCATTCATCTCACTTCCCATCTAGTGTACGGTACCTTCTTGTGTATCTTGCCGATGCTGATGTATCCTCCTCCCAGTTCTGTCTCCTCCCCCTGATATTCTGAAGCAAAATATGGAAGAACTGCCATGGGCGAAGTGAAAGGAATGGGAGGCACAAGTATTGCAGCCAGCCTGAGCTAAACATGGGTGCAAGGAGTCACTATTACCTCATGGGGTACTATAATGCGGTGAAGACACTATTATATTGTGGGGTACAAAAGGGGGCACTATTATATTATAGGGACACAAGGGGGCACTATTATATTATGGGGACACAACGGGGTGCTATTACCTAATGGAGACAGAAATAGGGCACTACGAGTATTACAATATAGGGAGCAAAAGAGTTTTATTACATTATAGGGGCACAAAAGGCCATTATTACATGGGGGGCTCACAAAGGTGGCACTACTACCTTGTGGGGGAGAACAAAAGAAGCACTTTACTTTGTGGGGGCAATACAACTGTACGGAACTAAGGATACATAACTACCTTGTGCAGAACACATAAGGGTAATTTTTAATGTGTGGGGGCACAAAAAAGGCATTTTGTGATGCGCTCAACATGGAAATTATTACTGTAAAGAGCACTATTACTTTGTAGTGATAAAAGGGGACACTTTACTGTGTAATGAACAAAAAAGGCACTATTAGTTGCATGCAGATACAAGTAGAGGCTGGAAGCAGTCATCATAGTGTTTGGAAACAAGATAAAAAGGGAAAGAGCACAGCTGTAATCAGAAAAGACAGCACCTGCGATCACTGGAAGTAACTGCACTGTAATCACTATCACTGTGTAGAGCTGGTATCTATATTTGGATGACTGCATTATTTAGGCCTATATTACCATACATAGAGCTGAGCCGCTGTATCTGAGCCTGCTGTGTTATAGAATTTGTCTTATAGATATGCTGCCTCCTATGTATATAAAAAAATTGGGGGTGAGGGTACGGGGAATATTTGTCTTCAGACTTGCTCCTCTGATCTTTTAGGACTCTAGCAACACCTCTGATTGCTAGTGCTGCATTGACAGGGTCCTAATGAGACCTCGCACTGCAGCTGAATATTATAGCCAAGTCATCTCTCTCTCACTCTCCCCTCTGCCCCCCACCACCAACCCAAGCCTGCTTGGACCAGTAAGCAGTTACTCGAGAAGAGCGATGCTCGCTCGAGTAACTGCTTTATCTGAGCGTGCTCGCTCATCTCTAGCAAGCATGCATGTGCATAGGGGAGTGTAAGGTATACATAGCTGTCGGTCTAATGAATGTTTAGTGAATGGCTATCTAATTTATATGTCAGCAGTTTTAACCCAACCCAATATGCAGTAGAACTAGAAGTGCCGGGGGTGGCATGAACTATAAATGCAGCGCAGATCAAGGCAGCTACTGCGTATTTTTGTATCTAGAATCCACTAGTACCATAGGGCATAATGGGGACAGTATTTACCTGGCTTCTGCTACCTTGTACATGAGTGCTTACAAAGGATCCTGGGAGATATATATCCACCAACATAGATTTATGCAAGTGACATTATAGGTCCGAAATAATAATTCTGATGCTGATGCCTATATTATGTAGATCTGCATTTAATTCGTTTAACTACTGGAATGCATCTTGTCTCATCTTATCTGCATATTTCAGGTATGGGTTGCAAATTTTTGTTTAGATGTTAGCAAAAGTCTTTCACCAAGTATTTAGCTTGTTACAATATTAACTCTACTTGTTGGCTTTAAAGTGCACATTTATTACCCTTGCAGATCATAAGCCACTTCTTGAAAAATTATTTTTTAACTATTATTAATTGTCACATTACAGCCACACACCATCAAGTCTCTGCCAGCACACCACAGTCCTGCAAATGTTAGCTGAGTTAGTGACTGGTAATTGACAGTTCTGTCAGCCATTCAGCTTCTCCTTTTCCTTATATAACCCAGCTCTTCCTGGCTGGGAGTTACCAGTTATTTTTCAGTGTTTCCGGTCAAGTAAGCTTGCTCAGTTCTCCTGTCTGTCTGGCTCCTGTGTTCTGCTTTATGTTGTTTTTCTGTTTGTCTTGCATTTTGTGTTCACATCATTTATTTATTGTCATTCTCTGTTTGTCTCTGGTTTTCTGTACTCTGACCTTAGACCTGTCCTCATGGAAGTAGTGTGGACGTCCCTTTCAGGACGGTTGCTCGGCTGCCAGGTGGGTTCTGTTGGAGGGGTTCAGAGTGCCCCGCTCTGATCACTACCTCTCATTTCTGTCTGCTCTGCGTCTAGCCACCTGTATAGCAAGCAAACACGTCAGTCCTGACTGCTCCAGTACCAAGTCATCTCAAGGTTTTGTCAGCAGTCCAGGATGAAGATAACATTAATCACCCTATTTTATAGCATTATGGTCCTTTATTGAGTGCACATTATCGGTGGCTTTTAGTTGTATACCTTTAAAATGTAATCATGAACTATTTCCTTCTCTAACCTTTCAATGTTGTATCCTGTCTAAAAGAGAATAACGGTTGCATGGCCAAATATTTTTGCTGAAATAAGTATTCCTGCCTTCTGCGTGAATTCTATTGATTTACTGCATTTTGTTGTTAGTTACTCACCAAGGGTTGCCAACTGTGTGTAAATTCATGGACAGTCAGTAAAAAACAAAGACTTTTTTCAGTGTCCACAAAGGTAAAAAAAGATGTTTATCATTAAACCAGAGACGCTTGTATAGGTTATTGCGACCGTAATTATTATTTTACAAGTCCCAATAAATGCTGCTCATGTGTTCTTATTAGCATTCTTTATCATCTTTATCGCTCATTTTGGTTTTACAATGTTACATTCGGTCCATTAAAAATGTTAGCTGTCCCATAATTTTTGCACAAGTTGTCCAGTAAAAAAAAAAAAAAGGTTGGTCCATTTTTGTTTAAACTGTATTGTCATAATGCAGATATACCTCCCTGGTTATAAAATGTATATAGCATATGATATTTATACTACTTATTAGAATACTGGTACTAAGAACCTGGTTGTGATGGCCAAAAAACAATAACCTCTTTTTCTAGAGGAATATATTATATGTATAACCACTGCTTAAAGTAAGGAACTATATGCCCCCATTTACAACTTTGAAGTCAGGGAAACAATTCTTGCCGTAAGCCAAGTTTCTCAAAGAACAAAGAAACTGGTTATATACAGTACAATATATTCAGACAAATGACCGGTATTCTTTATGTGGTAACTAGACTCAACACATTGTTAGTAGTGATTAAGAATTAAACCATTCATCCTGACATTTTAATTAAAAATCTAATGTGAATTGCTTATTCCTCCCTGTAACATTTCAGAATATAAAGTAACCTTTGTGGATGTGTGCAGTCACCAATACTTTTCTCTAAACTCTAGAATACTGTGGATACAATCTTCACTAGATCATTAAAACCTTAGAAACTAAAATTGTAGGTAATGTTAGTTAGCAGTTTGCATTAGCTTTCTTTCCCACGGGCGTATATCGGCCCACCGTTATACGTTGTGATCTGATGCATTGGATTCCAATGCATCAGATCACATGGCCATATACTCGACATAAAAACGCCCCGGCCGGGGGCGTGGCCTGTGACCAAGATGGACGGTCGCACCTAAGTAAAGCTCCCCAGGGGATCCTCTAAAATCCTGCCAAAATCCTGGCCTATCTCGCTCCACTCACCTCCCCGAGGCACCGACGGGACCCACACACCCTGCTGCAGCTGCGGAACGAGGGACAGCGGCGCCTCCGAGACCCCACCGGAAGGCGGGAACCTCGGGACGGAGCGCGGGAGTGACCGCTCGCCAACGCCCTGCCAGCACTCTCAGCCATGACCCGGCAGCGCTGCGCGCCAGAGCCTCCAGACCCGCATACCCCCGCTACATCATCGGGACTGGTCCCCGGCACCTAAAGCCGGTATTGAAGCAGACCGCGGCTCGCTACTATCAGCAGCGCGAATGGCCGCACCGGACCATACCGCCCAGCCCCCCGCGTTCAGAGAGGACCCACACAGCCCTAGACAAGGGCCATCCCCCGGACCCCGACGAGACACCTCAGCAGACGCGCCGGGGACTTGTCGTCCTGCTGCCGGATTCCTCCTGTCGCGTTCCGCTGATGGAGCCCTGGGCGAACTTTTTCCCTGCAAGCCCCGATCAGACTGCGGGCTGGCCTTCCTCTCCTGCTGGACAGGACGCATCAGACCAGCGGCACGCCGACCGGAGCTGCCACGTTGCTGCACTGTGCCAGTGTGCTCGCCGACACACAAGATCTGCGGCAAATTCCACCTACCGCTGAACCCCTGCTCCAGGAGACCACAAACTGTGAGTAAACCCTGGTGGGTCACTACCCGGGAGGTCGACGTCCCCTAGGCTATACTGGAGGAGGGGGTTGCCCAGCGCACTGGGAGCGTCCACCGGATAAAGCCCCTGGCAGGACACCTCATAGGATAGCAGAAGCCATATTGCAGCCCCCCACAAATCTGGGCACCCGAGACCACCTCTGACAAACTGCGCAAAAGAGGGCAGTGGGAATAACTGGCCTGTTAAGGCATCTACCTGCCTGAGGCCTGAGGGCTATCCCCCTGGAGTCACCACAGGACCCCCACCGAACCTCAGGGGCCTAGTCTTTGTGTCTCCTTCAAACACCACCTCCTGCCAGACTGACTGGACTGTAATCCAGGCCCCTACACAGCACTCCAGGGCCCACAACCCACACCCCCAACGGCTGACCGCAACCAGCTAACACCGCTGGGTGTCTCAAGTAACTTAGCTCTCCATAACATCACGAGCAGGGCTCCTCTCCAGCCCCATACATTCTCTCTCAATATCATCGCGGAGCCACACTCCTACAGCCTCAATTATCTTCCCTGCTCAATATCTGTTCAACATGAGTACCCGAGCCAAGGGCAGCACTGCAACCGAATTTTCCCAGACAGATACACCTGAACATACACCACGCCCATCGCGAACCACCCAGGTGAGGGAGAGCGAGACAGACTCGGGGCAGATCCCAGAACCCACTATGCGACAACTTCTTGAAGCTATCAATATCTGCAAATCCTCCCTCACGGGCAAAATAGACGAAATCAAAGCGGACGTTTCCCTGCTGAGGCAGGATTTACAAAATATGCGAGGCAGAATGAGCGAGATGGAGACCGCGTTTCTAATATTGAAGACTCCCTGAGGCCACTCCCGGCAGCAATACACAAAGCTACTAAACAATCAGAATTCTGCCAGTCCAAGATGGACGACTTAGAAAATTACCTCCGCCATAACAACCTACGGATAATCGGTTTGCCAGAACGAGCAGAGGGTTCCCAACCAGAGATATTCACTGAGAACTGGCTAAAATCTATACTGGGGAACGACATTTTCTCAGCCTCCTTTACCGTAGAGAGAGCCCATCGTGTCCCAGCCAAACCCCCGCCTCCAGGGCCCCCCCCCCCCCCCCGCGCCCCTTCCTGGCAAGGATTCTAAACTGCAGAGACCGTGATGTTGCACTGCGTCAAGCCAGACTTAAAGGCCCACTCAAATACAACAATTCGGTGATCTCCATTTTTCCTGATTTTTCCGCGGATTTACAGAAGCAGAGAGCCACCTTTATAGAGGTTAAGAAAAAATTCAAGGACAGAAACATCCCTTACTCCATAACCTACCCTGCCCGCCTGCGCATCGTAGCGGATGGAAAAGTCCTCTTCATGCAGTCACCAGCCGAAGCCATGGAATGGCTCCATATGTATCCCATACCACCCGCGGACGCTGGATCCTAAATATGTTGTAGCTATATTCTAAGTCTTATTTACAATGTTATTTTCTATAATTCCCCTGACCTACTGGGAACAATGTGCAATTAATACTTAATAACTCCCATATCGGGACCTCAACGCATAATAAATAAGATGCAAAATTCATTAGGCTCAGTCGGTGCCACTACTTCCCTTAAGGCCATATGAATTTCCCCCACTGGTAACAACCGTTACTCTCTCGATAGAGCGTAACTTAAAGTTTTCCTTTCTTGACATTCCCGTTATAACAGCTAAACGGAATGTCACATGTTAAATGTTTGTGTGATTATAGTTCAGTTTTTGTTAAATTCCCGGAGAGTCCGCGCTGGTGCCATTACCTCACTATTATACGCAAAATGTCGTCGCTCTTAAATGCCCTATTTGTGACTTACCATTCTATACTACTTAAATGACGTTAACATGTTTCAGTTGGAATGTGAGAGGCCTGGGCACCGCCGCCAAGCGCAAAGCTGTGTTCTCATACATCAAACAATTTAACCCTCACATTGTATGTTTGCAGGAAACTCATTTCACTACAGAAAGAGCCGAATTCCTTAAAAAACCTCGGGTCCAATGGGTAAACCACTCCTTTCACACCTCCTCCTCCAGGGAGGTATCACTCCTCATCCACAAAGCAGTAAGATGGAACCCAATTAGCACCCGTAGAGACCCTGAAGGGAGATTCATTTTCATATATGCGGAAATAGATTCTAAGCCCTATACCATCTTATGTATATATAACCCGCCCCATAACAATCTATATCCTTTACAAGCGGCCATAGCATTCGCCCACCAATACCCCCTGGCAAATGTCATCTGCATGGGGGACTTTAACCAAGTAATGGACTCAAATATAGACAGGTTCCATACATCTTCCACAGCCCCTACCACAGCTAAATCCCCCCTGCAACAGCTAACTGACAGTGTGGGGTGGGTAGATTTCTGGCACATCAATCACCCCACTACCCATGAATACACCTGTCACTCCCTGGGACACAACACCCTATCCAGAATTGATTATATATTCGGCTCCCCATCTCTAGCAATTTACCTCTCCAACATAACACACTGCCCGCGAGGCATCTCGGATCACTGCCCGATACTACTATCCTTAAAATTCCCCCAATACAAGATCATCCCCACCTGGAAAATACATCCATTCTGGCTTAAACTTATCGATACCGGCGACCAAACACCTGCCCACATATCAACCTTTCTGGACGTCCACAACAACAACACCCACTATGCGCTGAAATGGGATACCCTCAAAGCTTACCTCAGGGGCTGTCTTAAATCTGTCATCACTCACATTAAAAAATCCACATCCCAGTCCGACCGCAACATTGAGGCCCAGGCTGTGGAGGCGGAAAAACTATACATTTCTGACCCTACAGACTCCAACAAGGTAGCATGGCTTGGCATGTCCCGCCTGTATAGAATTCAAATCCACGAAAAAACCAAACGTAAACTATTTTTCACCAAAGAATATTACTTCGAACTGGGGAATCAATCTAGCCACCTGCTGGCTAATCTCATCAGACGGGAGGGCCAGACCAACACCATCCTTAAAATCCAAAATCTACAAGGCGAGACGCTCACCGACGCCCAGTCCATCACAGAACGATTTAGAGAATTCTATGACAATCTCTACAGCTCCTCTACTAACAAATCCATTACAGACACCCTCAGCTACCTCCAAGATCTGGTATTCCCAACACTCAATGCCGACCAAATAGCGCTTCTAGAGGCCCCAATCTCCCTAGAAGAAATTCAACAAACCATCCAAGATATGGCACTCAATAAATCCCCGGGCCCAGATGGCCTTCCCATTGAAGTATACCAAAAATATAGCGAACATCTTACCCCACTGCTGCATGAAACATTACTCCAGGCCCAACTAGGCAACTCCCTTCCCCCCTCCTTTTATAAAGCCACTATAATCGTCCTACTAAAGCCTAACAAAAACCCGCTAGCCTGTAGCTCCCATCGACCCATTTCGCTAGTCAACGCAGACTATAAAATTCTAACCAAAGTCCTAGCAACTAGACTAAACCAAGTCATTCTCTCCATTATACATCCAGGGCCCTCGCATCACTGGACATGATGAAAGCCTTCGACTCCCTGGAGTGGAGCTTTCTAGAGGCCTGCCTTCACCGCTTCGGTTTCGGTCCCCAGTTCATACACTGGATCAAGATTATATATAAATCCCCAAGCGCCAATGTGGCGGTGAACGGTATCCCATCGTCCGACTTCTCACTGACCAGGGGCACCTGTCACGGCTGCCCACTATCCCCGGCTTTATTTGCCATAGCCATAGAGGCTCTGGCGATCCGCTTGAGATCCACCCCCGCCGTAACCGGAATCAAGTGGGGGGGCCTGGAGAGTAAGGTGGGCCTTTATGCAGATGACACGATCCTTTTCTTATCAAACCCTGAAACCTCCTTCCCCCAGGCCTTATACCACATTGACAAATTCGCCCAATTTTCAGGCCTACAAGTCAACTGGTCCAAATCCACGATCCTGTACATGGACCATAACCCTGTGATAGATCCCTCAGTAGCTAGATACGGCCTGGCAGTGGTATCCACATTCAAATATTTTGGGATAAACATAACCCGAAACCACAACAAGGCCTTGGAAGAAAACATTAACCCTCTATTTGAAACCATAAGACATAAACTTAATCAATGGTCCAGGTTGCCCCTATGAGTTGCAGGACGCATAAACCTAGTTAAAATGGCTATACAACCGAAATGCCTATATATTTTACAACATATGCCTATGATCGTCCCCAAACGATACTTCCAATCCCTAAACTCCTACATCTCTTCATTCATATGGGGCTCATCGAGGCCCAAACTAAGTTTAATGTCACTACAGAGACCCAAAAACCAGGCTGGAATGTCCCTCCCAGACCTTAGATTATACTACCTAGCTGGCCAGCTACGTAATATCCGTCCGTGGTTCCAAAATACAGAAAAACCCATCACAGACCAATACCTTGAACATCAAGTGAAAGGCAACAATCTGTTGGTATATTTGGAGTTCCCCGATTGCTCTAACCCCTCCGATTTACTACCACTCCACAGACTGGCGCTGAGTGTGTGGAGAGAAACAAAATCTCTCCAGAGATTTGATGATACGGTATCCGATCTCCCTCTCTGGAATAACCCAGGCCTGACGGCTCTGCAGTCAGTCCCAGACCCCCAATACTGGAGGAGCCTGGGGGGTCGTTTCGCTGAGAGATGTATACACAGACGGTATACTCCCTACATTCACCCAGCTGCGCGACTCAATACAATCCCCACACCTCCAGCTGTTCACATTCTTTCAACTCAGGCACGCACTGTCCACCCAATTCCCCCCCAACTCTACTCAGATATCCAATTTCCCTACAATCGGAATCCTTAAATCCCAGGGACCCAGGGGCTTGCTTTCGGCACTCTATACACACCTGCTCTCAGCTAAAATAAACCATAACCCGCTTCCAGTCTTTAATAAATGGACGCTATCCATCCCATCCCTCACAACTGATGACTGGACAGACATCATGGAATCCCATCTGTCTGTCTCTCCTGCCGTGAATAATAAATTGATCCAACTTTATATAATCCATCAAGCTTATCTCACCCCTAGCCGACTACACAAAATGGGCAACATCCCCTCAAACTCATGCCACAGATGCCACCAACCTGGGGCGAACTTTTGGGATTTAATCTGGGACTGCCCGCCAATCAACAACTTCTGGTCTGACATTACCGCCTTTACAAAGTCACTTTTATTATCCCCTTTTACTATGTCAATGGATCCCAAAATAATCCTATTTGGCTTATTGCCGGGAGATCAATGGCCCAAATATACACGCACCTTCCTCAGGAAAATACTGTTCCTGGCCCGCAAGGTGGTAGTACTACACTGGATGGCTGCAGACCCACCCCTACTAACACAATGGATAAAACTAATAAATGATGTCATTCCCTATGAAAAAATTATCTATAGAAACAGGGGATGCCCGGGTAGGTTTCAGGAGATCTGGGGCCTCTGGCTCATCAACCGCTATACTTTATCATCAACCTGATCTTTATCCGGGCTCCTACCCTTCTCCTCCCCACTCTATATCTCACCTCTCTCGCATCTCCCTCATTCCTCCCTACATTCCACTCGCATTTCTGATATACTCCTCACCTCTCCATCAGGTGTTGAGCGGCTGCCCGGCGTGGGCTCTCCGGCACTCCCTCCCCCCCTTATTGTTACTCAACTGTTCAACATGAAACCAAGCAAAACAAAAAAGCAATACCTTTATTGACCAGTTTATATAGGTACAGATCAGCTCTAGGTGTACGTGTACGCATATATAATACTCGCATAGAAATACTCATTGCCATGTATGATTCTTTTCTCTAAACAAGTATGCTCTGTACCATGATCTTTGTATTCTGACAAATAAAGCAAAGTTAAAAAAAAAAAAAACGCCCGGCCAGCCAATATAGTGCCAGGCGTTTTTTCGTCGGGCCCAAAAGATAGTCCTAGAACCATCTTTTAGGCCAGAATACGTCGGCCGCTACATGGGCTCCTATGGGAGCCCATGACAGCGGCTGGAGGTGGGAGGGAGTTTAGCAGTGTGGCTGCTAAGCTTCCTCTCTCTGCTCTCCTCCCCGCTCGCTGTTTGCAATGGCAGGGGTGGGGCAGGGGTAGAGCTAAGTGTTCTGCCCAAACCCTGCCCCTTGCCCGCAGCCAGCAATGGGAGGAGGTATGGACGGGGCAGCGTTTAGCTCTGTCCCTGTCCCACCCCCTCCCACTGCAAAGAGCGAGCGGGGAGGAGAGCAGAGGTGAGCCTGCAAGGGGGAGGGAGGGGAAAGGGGTGACAGCATGGTAGTCTTGGCGTATATGCGCCTGGGTCCATACCATGTGAATGGACACATAAACGTTAGATTTGTGTGCCCATTCAGGAGCTTTAATGCCACAGATGTCAGTGTATATCAGCCGACAGTGAAAACGGCTGCCGATATACGCTCGTGGGAAAAAAGCCTAACAGAGATTTCACTAGAATTACTTATTTTACTGGAAGGTTTAGAAAGCTTGCTAATGTGAAAATGGTTTGAGAGTGTGGGGTTTTATTTTATTCTGCATTGTGTTCACCAATGTCTGAATGTTTAAGGGTGCATTCACACAGGCAAGTGCAATATAAATACAAGAAACTCAGACTGATATCACACTTGTAAACACGTAATTTTTTTATGCAAGTGCAATGTGTTTTGTGAGAAAAACACATCGCAGTGCTACACGGGTGATTTTCACGAGCATGACAAATCATATTTTCTTCCAATCGCACTGCTGTCATATGAAACTCGTATTTACATGCAAGTGCAGTGCATTGGGAAGTTCATTGCATAGGGAAGAATGGGCAAGTATTTAACAGAATCACCCAAAAATAGGACAAGCTGTGATTTTTCCATCTTGCAGCATCATTGTGAGAAAAATTGACCATTTCACGTGCAATTTCTATGTATCTTGCAACACACAAAAATCACTCATAAAAATCGACCATGTAAATGCACCCAAACTGTGAAAGAAAAAGATAGCACTAGAAATAAAGAGTTGAGGAAAGATTAGGTTGTTGGCACACATTATGCCCACTACATTCACTAAGATTAGTATTGTCCTTTCAACAAAAGAACAACATCCTTCCTGAAACACATCTATTAGCCTATCACTAGCCAAGCCAGAAACCAACTGCACACTGATGAGGGGTGTTAGTGAAATGAATATGACTCCATTTTCACTTGACGGTTTTAGAGTGTGCTTCTTCCATTTTGTATAATATAGTCTGTGTCAATGTTTTGTACTTTTCCTTTAACAAGATTTGCTCAAATGAATTGAAGAATGAAAAGGGACCTTGAAGATTAGAACATTCCAAGGTCCTAAATTGAATGTCTCAAGTCATTGCGCCCTGTTCTCCTATTCCTCTATAAACAACTTATTGTTTATAATTACTGTTCTGTGTTCTGTAAATTGAATCATGTAGTATTCTACTGTGTCTGCGCTGCGTTTCCTTCAGCATTTTAGATGTTAAATTCCTTATCTTGCATATTCATATTGTGTTTATGTTTCATTGAGCAATGGTAATAAATGAATTATAATAGATTTGAATTATTGTAATCAAAGCATGTGCCCCTATTAAAACTGCTGCCTTTCAATCAATAAAGGGGTAACTTTGATTACATCAAGTTGTGTGTGTGGTTTGACCCCGAACAGCTGTCTGTGTATGTTTTCTGGCTTTGGCTCACAATTCTCAGTCATTGTTATATGGCTTGTTTAAAATGTTTAACATTAACTTGCAGGGATGCTGACTTCCATTAGGTGACACTGCAGAGGTATTATTCCATCTTCCCATTAACAACATACTTCTAACACTGTATACACAAGAATTCAAACTTCTTTTGGATGTAGATTCTCTTGGGCCATAGACCATAAGGAGTCATAGATCTCTTCCTTTAAAAAAATAGTGATGTGCGCCAGTATATTCCCTATGTACAGAGGTGTTCATTGCTAGAAGCAACAGAAACAAACTAATGTTTTGCATTCAAATTAGATAGAAGTCAGTTGTGAGATTGTTTCACTATTTTATGTACAAGGGAACCTCCTGACCTTCCAGCAGTGGCATATATGGGAGGGAAAGAGGGATTGGGCATGTTGGATTTCACCGTGTCAATGTTTTTTTCCCACAAGAGATAAGCTGCTGCTCAGCTGAACATGCATGTTTATGTTGAAATTGGGTAAAATAATGGTCAGTTATACCAAACAATATAACCGACAGCTGACTGCCATGTGATCTCACTCCCACAATGCACTAGTAAAAGGAAACCAGCAGAATTGTTATTTATATAGACATAAAAAAACCATGTTTGTGAATCAAAATAAGCAAAGTAAAAACACATTTGCAAAGTTGCTCAACATACAATATGCACATAAGCACTCACGCACATTTCATTATGAAAAGAACATAGTTTATTCATTCTTATTATACATAAAGTGTAACTCTTGAAACAACACATTAACCTTCTTTTTCATCTATGTCCACAGCCTTTCGAAAATATTCGATCTAACTAGGGCCTTAGTTCCTGCTTACATGAGTGTTCATTGACTTACCATTCACCTTCACAATGTCCTAACCATCCATTAAATGCTTGATTACAGTATGTAATTTACAGACAGAGTCAGCATAAAGGACTGGGAAATTAAATGAGGAGGGAATGCTATTTACCTTGCTGATTGCAACAATCGGTTTGGCACCCATGTCTAATTAACAGCCCCTTCTACTCACCTTCACCATATAATCACCTTATTCTACACTTTATCTTTTAGAATGGCAGCAAATTCTACTGAATGATAAAGAAGAGAAGATCAGACACTCTAAACAATTATACTATAAGCATCAATGACAATACAGATTTATTTCCTTTAAACTAATTAATATTGGTAAAAAATGGGCTGTTGAACAACCCTAGTGATGAGGACTTCTATGAGGATGAATAGGGCAGTAATCATGAAGGTGACATCTCTATAAAATCCTAAGTAGCTAAGAAAATCCCCACTGACCAAGCTTAATTCTAAAAGCCGAGAAAAGCAAAACACATTTAGATAGGATAATAATGAAACTTTAAAGCACAAGTCTATCACTGAGCTCTCAATAATGTTGTTGTCTCTTTCAAAAGTATCTATTCTATAAACTTCTATGAAATAGCTTCAATTTTCCATGGAGTTAGGCCCACAATGATGTTAATACTATAGCCACAGTTACAATAAGATACTGATAAGGTATCCTGGATATTTATAAAGTAGGTAGATAATCTGTCATAGTAAATTAGATGATACATTTTATCATTAGAATGAAGGACTTTACATTATGGGTACTTATCTACTGATTGTGATATTCTATTATTATAATACAACACATTTTGCTTTCCACAAAGTAGAAAAAAAGTTTTATCCTCTCCATGAAAAGTTAAAATCATAGAGTTGCCTTTCTTTCGTGTTAGTACTACACAGCAGTACATCTGGAGACCACTGGGAAACCACTGGACTGGTGGCAATGGAGTGGCAAGGAACTTAAAAAGTGAACTTGAGCTTTTTTTCCCACCATGGTTTTGAATATGAAGCTTCAAGGAATGGATGTAGAATGAGACTACTGCTGGGATCGGAGAATGAAACGTTCAGGACAGAGAAGAGCTTGGAGACTAATCTTGTAATATCCATATCTGATGAAGGATTCTGTCTTAAACACAAAGTTTGTGTACCTCAAATAATGAAAATTCTTTACTACAGATGAGCGAACCTACTCGTTTTGAGTAAATACTCGATCGAGCACCGCGATTTTCGAGTACTTCCGTACTCGGGTGAAAAGATTCGGGGGGCGCCAGGGGCGGGGGGAGGCGTGGCGGAGCGGGGGGGTAGCAGCGGGGAACAGGGGGGAGCCCTCTCTCTCTTCCTCTCCCCGCCACTCCCCGCTGCAACCCCCCACTCACCCACGGCGCCCCCCGAATCTTTTCGCCCGAGTACGGAAGTACTCGAAAATCGCGGCGCTCGGGTGAAAAAGAGGCGTGGCCGAGTACGCTCGCTCATCTCTATTCTTTACTTATACCCATAATTTTCTGAGTGTTTGATCCACCAGCAGTCATCTCCTTCTTCTTGACGTTTCACCAGGGATTCATCTCCCACATAATAGAACCACCATCAGTAGTGGCTGGACATAAATCATGTGCATTGAAAGTTGTGTAATACGCAATCTCAATATGTGAGTGCAATATTTACCCGTCATGCTCTCAAGATTATATCCTACAATCACTGAAAACGGCCATATACTTACTGACACAGGAGGGCAAACGTGCATTAACCTCGACATGCAGGCAGCCATACTGCCCTCCTATGTCAGTAAGTATATGGCTGTTTTCAGTGATTGTTTGTTTTTTATATTTCCCTTTCTGTGATACAAAATTATATCCTGGTCCTGCATATGAAAAACTTGTTCTATGTCTATTTATCATGAATATGATGCTGTCAGTTTTGTTTTTAAAAGACCAGAGAAGATTCATTTATTTATTTATGTAAAGTCTATGGGGAGCAGGTTTTTTTTCTTTTTTTTGGGCTGACAATCATTCTTGCAATAGAGTTTAATTACAAATGTTGTTTCCCTTTGCAGCTTTTACATGTCACTGTATACACACACTGCAGTCTGAGTCTCAGTAGGAAATCTGTCACTGAATCTGGACTGACAGCTTGGCTTCCCACTGCTCTCTTCTGAACATTTTATCAGCTAATTTGTAATCGCAACAAGGCTTATCTTCATCCTGGTCAGAAATTAGCTGATAAAACATTCAGAAGAAGAGAGATAGGGGCCAAAAACTGAATAAATCCAATCGCACAGATAGATATCCTATTAAAGGGAATCTGCCAGCTCAAACACGCTGTCCAAACTGCAGGCATAATATAATAAAGCAGAAGATGAGAAGGCTGATAGATAGTTTTATGGGGAAAGATTCAGTAGAACTTGTATTTTATTCATCTAAACCTCTGCTTATTCTGAGCTGAACAGTCCAATGGGCGGAGCTATCAGTGATTGACAACCTTCCCTCTATGTGCAGTCATACAGAGAACAATTAATAACTGATAGCTCCGCCCATTGGACTGTTCAGCACAGAATGAACAAAGATTTAGATGAATAAAACACAAGTTATACTGAATTTTTCCCCATAAAAATATACTAGTAATTAGGAAATTATAGTACTAGTGTTTCTTGTGGCGTAATGCACCACACAGCTGTGCTACATGGTACATGCATTATGATTCCCACACATCACACACAGCTCTACTACATCCATGCTGACCCCCCACATTGCACAGACAACACATTATACATACATCTCTCCTACATTGTACATTCATTATGATTCCCACACATCACACACACACAGCTCTACTACATCCATCTTCTTTCCAACAGATTACACACACAGCTCTACTACATGGATGCTGACCCAACACATTACACACAGCACATTACACACATAGCTCTGCTACATTGAACAAGCATTTACATCCATCCTGAGCCCACACACAATACACACATAGCTCTGCTACATCCTGATTCACACATATACACACAGCTCTGCTATACCACACATCACCAGACTCCTGGATACAGTGATCACCCCATGAAATGCAATTCCTAACTCCACCCACATAGGTGATGACATGACAGTGATGTCATTACAGGTCTTGGTAGTAGCTGCTGTCAGTTTATCCAGTAGACAGTACTTTCTATCAAACTGCACAATGGCTCCTCCCAGAGCTGTGACATCACCATAGGTCCTTCAGCCCACTGGATCTCTGTGGTGACGGTAGGTCGGTGTCTTCTGTCAGGACCGCTGAATTGTGTCTGAGATATTAGTGGATTGGTCGTATTCTCATTTTGTTATTTTTGTCCTCCCCTTTTCAAGAGCCCTAACTGTGTTGTTCTTCTGTTGGTCAGGCGTTTTACATATGTTGTAGGACATCGCTAGACTCCCACCAATCTTGAGAATGGGGGACCCATGTTCCACTCTGCATATCACTGCGGGGCCGCTTCTGATGTCAGAATGAATAGAGAGCTGGTCAAGCATGCGTGGTCGGTGCTCCATTAATCTCAATGGGCCTTTATAAAATACCTAAGTGCTTGCCATTCGGCTATTTCCATTGAAAATGAAAGGAGCGTCAGCGCACTTGTGTGACCAGCACTCCGTTCAATCTCCTTCTCACTGCAGGCAATGCAGTAAGACTGCAGTGAGGAAGAAAGGGGGACACAGGACCCTTCTTCTCAAGATTGCTGGGCTGTCACTGGTAAGACCAGCACCTTTCAAAAAATTATCCTTATCAGTGATCCTGATTCCTGGCACAACCATTTTAAAAGACTGTATCTTCCATTTTATCCACAAAGCAACAGCAAAGGACGGGAAATTTGCGCAGCCCCCCTAGCAATCACATTTATCCCACTGCTAAAAGGATTGTTTCCAATAATAACATTACATTACAAAATTACTATTTTTGCAGTTCCTTTATCACTTTTAAAGCAACAAAAATGATGTTGTTTTAGCTTTAAGTCCTTTAACACTAACACATGCCAAAGACATTCTATTCTTCAGGTCTGGTGTACTAGTATTTGATCCAAGAGCACACAATTGAAAACAAAAATAAGAAAAAAGACATGATCCAAATATCACATTTTACAGTTTCTGTGCAAATTTTCAAATATTGATATGCTCGCCAATTTTCACATCTCACGGACCATATTCAAGCAGGTCCCTGATTAGAGAGAACAGCCTTGCAGTCTAGCTGCAGCCAGAAAAACACCCCCTACACATCACGAGGCAACAAAAACCACTGTACAGCTCTACAGCCGTGTGAATGATCAATAGGCTCATCTCTTTATGTGATCTCGGTCTTCTTGTTAGTTTTGTAACATATAAGCCCAATAACAATGGTTTACTTAAGCTTCCTATTTATCTGTGTTTTAAAGTAGCAAAAACCAATGCCTCAGCACTCTTACATATTTATTATCTGAATAAAATGGTATAACTGGTACATATATCAACCACATAAGATACAAAGTTCTTAGCACATATTTTGATCAAAACATGTGGGCTCATCTGCTACATCCAGGCAACTATTGCTTTCAGATGGATATAAGGAAAGTAGCATAACAGACTATATACTCCTATAAAAATGCTTGGTACAGATGGGTAGTTGGAGTGTATGACAGATGTGGAGAACGTTACTCCTATAAAAACGCAGGGGGAAAAAAGTCAGTTCTTACAAATGAATTAAGTGTAGGTGCACGCAAGTCAAGGTTACAACAAATACAGTAGCAAAAACATGCATTTCAACACTCTTACACAATAAATATCTGAATAAAATTGCATAACTGTGTTTCAGGGCGAAGTCAAACGAGCGTTTTTTTGTGCACACCTATGTGCGCAAAAAAAAAAAAATCGCCTCTGATAGAACCAATGGTTTCCAATAGTGTGTTCACATGTCCGTCTTTTACAGGTGCAAAATCTTTGCACCTGCAAAAGATAGGACATGCGTGCAGCCGCAAAATCTGTGCTGTGCGTAAAGATTCCCTGCAGGGAGTCCACTCTTCACTGAACACTGTGACAGCACTGTCAGTGTTCAGTGACAAGGGGACTCCCCGGGGCTTTGAAGGAACTCCCTGCCACAGCAGTCACAGCTGTGGCAAAGGATCACAATCTTCTCCCATTGCTTTCAATGGGGCCGGCGCTGCAGCTGGCCCCATTCAAAACAATGGGCTGCAGGCAACCCCCGCAGTGATTTTTTGGGGAACGGCTTGAAATACAAGCCCTTCCCTGAAAATCATCCCTAGCTTGTGTAAAAAATAAAAATATATATACTCTTGCTGCTTAGCTTCCCTAAATCTCTGCCTCCTGAAAGGGCTGTAAATGATTGGCTGAGCGCTCAGCCAATCACAGGCAGCACTCAGCCATTCATTGAATGACAGCTGACCGCTGCCTGTGATTGGTCACAGTGCTCAGCCAAGCAGACACAGCTCTTACAAGAAGCGGGTATTTTTAAATCCCTGCCTACTGAAAGTGCTTTAGAACAGTGCCGGCATGGAAAAGAGAACACATGCCTGAGCCCCGATAGCAGTGGAGAGGTGAGTATATTTATTTTTTTATTTTTTACACAAGCTGGGGATGATTTTCAGGGAAGGGCTTATATTTTAAGCCTTTCCCCGAAAATCACTGCGGGGGTTGCCTGCAGCCCATTGCTTTCAATGGAGCCGGCGGTTGTAGCGCCAGCCCCATTGAAAGCAATGGACACGGAGCTATGGTCACGTGCATTTTGCTAATGTGTGGGATGCTTTTTTTTGCGAACATACGCTTGTCTGACTGAGCCCTTATATACATTAAAACCACTTTACTCCATTCAAAACGCATAGCATTAAGAGAATACTCATAAATATACAGTTGTTAGAAATGGTAAATGAATCCTTTGGAATTACCTGGATTTCTGCTCTTATTACTAATAAAATGTAGTCTGATTTTTATCCAAGTCACATTAGTGGACAAACACAATCAAACTAGGCTAATAGTTAGAGATGAGCGTACGTACTCGTCCGAGCTTGATGCTCGGGCGAATATTAGGGTGTTCGAGATGCTCGTTACTCTTAACGAGCACCACGCGGTGTTCGGGTTACTTTCACTTTCATCTCTGAGACGTTAGAGCGCTTTTCTGGCCAATTGAAAGACAGGGAAGGCATTACAACTTCCCCCTGTGACGTTCAAGCCCTATACCACCCCCCTGCTGTGAGTGGCTGGCGAGATCAGATGTCACCCGAGTATAAAAATCGGCCCCTCCCGCGGCTCGCCTCAGATGCGTTGTGAGTTAGCTGAGGGAAAGTGCTGTTGTGTTGGAGCTGCTGTAGGGAGAGTGTTAGGAGTGAGTGTAGGCTTCAAGAACCCCAACGGTTCTTCTTAGGGCCACATCTATCCGTGTGCAGTACTGTGGAGGCTGCTGTTAGCAGTGTTGCACAATTTTTTTTTTTTCAAAATCGGCTGTGCAGAGCATTGCGCCCTGCAGTAATACTACAGGGACAGAAGTGGTGGTTAGGCAGGGAGAGTGTTAGGAGTGAGTGTAGGCTTCAAGAACCCCAACGGTCCTTCTTAGGGCCACATTTAACCGTGTGCAGTACTGTGCAGGCTGCTGTTAGCAGTGTTGCATTTTTTTTTTTTTCAAAATCGGCTGTGCAGAGCATTGCACCCTGCAGTAATACTACAGGGACAGAATTGTGTAGGCAGGGCCAGAAGACATATATTATTGATTGAATATAGTCAGTGGGCCTTTTCTTTAAAAAAAAAGGGAAACATTCTATTTGGCCTGCCTCTGACAGTCCTCAGCGTTCTGGGTACGTGTGTGGTCGGTGGAGAACGTAAAGAAATCATACGCAGCCAGCTACGTTTAACAGCAGGCTTGCGTCAATTTATTTCCTGGCTGGGAAAAATCACCGCTCTGCTGCACTTCATATAACACTGCAGTTCTGTGGAACACATTTCTTATCTGATTGAATATAGTCAGTGGGCCTTCCCTTTAAAAAAAAAAGGGAAACATTCTATTTGGCCTGCCTCTGACAGTCCTCAGCGTTCTGGGTATGTGTGTGGTGGGTGGAGAACGTAAAGAAATCATACGCAGCCAGCTACGTTTAACAGCAGGCTTGCGCCAATTTATTTCCTGGCTGGGAAAAATCACCGCTCTGCTGCACTTCATATAACACTGCAGTTCTGTGGAACACATTTCTTATCTGATTGAATATAGTCAGTGGGCCTTCCCTTTAAAAAAAAAGGGAAACATTCTATTTGGCTTGCCTCTGACAGTCCTCAGCGTTCTGGGTACGTGTGTGGTGGGTGGAGAACGTAAAGAAATCATACGCAGCCAGCTACGTTTAACAGCAGGCTTGCGCCAATTTATTTCCTGGCTGGGAAAAATCACCGCTCTGCTGCACTTCATATAACACTGCAGTTCTGTGGAACACATTTCTTATCTGATTGAATATAGTCAGTGGGCCTTCCCTTTAAAAAAAAAGGGAAACATTCTATTTGGCCTGCCTCTGACAGTCCTCAGCATTCTGGGTACGTGTGTGGTGGGTGGAGAACGTAAAGAAATCATACGCAGCCAGCTACGTTTAACAGCAGGCTTGCGCCAATTTATTTCCTGCCTGGGAAAAATCACCGCTCTGCTGCACTTCATATAACACTGCAGTTCTGTGGAACACATTTCTTATCTGATTGAATATAGTCAGTAGGCCTTCCCTTTAAAAAAAAAAGGGAAACATTCTATTTGGCCTGCCTCTGACAGTCCTCAGCGTTCTGGGTACGTGTGTGGTGGGTGGAGAACGTAAAGAAATCATACGCAGCCAGCTACGTTTAACAGCAGGCTTGCGCCAATTTATTTCCTGGCTGGGAAAAATCACCGCTCTGCTGCACTTCATATAACACTGCAGTTCTGTGGAACACATTTCTTATCTGATTGAATATAGTCAGTGGGCCTTCCCTTTAAAAAAAAAAGGGAAACATTCTATTTGGCCTGCCTCTGACAGTCCTCAGCGTTCTGGGTACGTGTGTGGTGGGTGGAGAATGTAAAGAAATCATACGCAGCCAGCTACGTTTAACAGCAGGCTTGCGCCAATTTATTTCCTGGCTGGGAAAAATCACCGCTCTGCTGCACTTCATATAACACTGCAGTTCTGTGGAACACATTTCTTATCTGATTGAATATAGTCAGTGGGCCTTCCCTTTAAAAAAAAAAGGGAAACATTCTATTTGGCCTGCCTCTGACTGTCCTCAGCGTTCTGGGTACGTGTGTGGTGGGTGGAGAACGTAAAGAAATCATACGCAGCCAGCTACGTTTAACAGCAGGCTTGCGCCAATTTATTTCCTGGCTGGGAAAAATCACCGCTCTGCTGCACTTCATATAACACTGCAGTTCTGTGGAACACATTTCTTATCTGATTGAATATAGTCAGTGGGCCTTCCCTTTAAAAAAAAAAGGGAAACATTCTATTTGGCCTGCCTCTGACAGTCCTCAGCGTTCTGGGTACGTGTGTGGTGGGTGGAGAACGTAAAGAAATCATACGCAGCCAGCTACGTTTAACAGCAGGCTTGCGCCAATTTATTTCCTGGCTGGGAAAAATCACCGCTCTGCTGCACTTCATATAACACTGCAGTTCTGTGGAACACATTTCTTATCTGATTGAATATAGTCAGTGGGCCTTCCCTTTAAAAAAAAAGGGAAACATTCTATTTGGCCTGCAGGCTGGCGCCAATTTATTTCCTGGCTGGGAAATCACTGGTAATACAGCATGCTGAGGGGTAGGGGTAGGCCTAGAGGACGTGGACATGGCCGAGGACGCGTAGGCCCAAGTGAGGGTGTGGGCACAGGCCGAGCTCCTGATCAAGGTGTATCGCAGCCGACTGCTGCGCGATTAGGAGAGAGGCACGTTTCTGGCGTCCCCACATTCATCGCCCAATTAATGGGTCCACGCGGGAGACCTTTATTAGAAAATGAGCAGTGTGAGCAGGTCCTGTCGTGGATGGCAGAAAGTGCTTCGAGCAAGCTATCATCCACCCACAGTTCTGCGCCGTCCAGTGCTGCAAATCCGAATCCTCTGGCTGCTGCTCCTCCTTCCTCCCAGCCTCCTCACTCCACTACAATGACACATGCTCAGGAGCGGGAAGACTCCCAGGAACTGTTCTCGGGCCCCTGCTCAGATTGGGCAGCAGTGGTTCCTCTCCCACCAGAGGAGTTTATCGTCACTGATGCCCAACCATTGGAAAGTTCCCGGGGTCCGGGGGATGAGGCTGGGGACTTCCGGCAACTGTCTCAAGACCTTTCAGTGGGTGAGGAGGACGATGACGATGAGACACAGTTGTCTTGCAGTGAGGTAGTAGTAAGGGCAGTAAGTGCGAGGGAGGAGTGCACAGAGGATTCGGAGGAAGAGCAGCAGGACGATGAGGTGACTGACCCCACCTGGTGTGCAACGCCTACTCAGGACAGGTCTTCAGAGGGGGAGGCAAGGGCAGCAGCAGGGCAGGTTGCAAGAGGCAGTGCGGTGGACAGGGGTAGAGGCAGGGCCAGACCGAATAATCCACCAACTGTTTCCCAAAGCGCACCCTCGCGCCATGCCACCCTGCAGAGGCCGAGGTGCTCTAAGGTCTGGCAGTTTTTCACAGAGACGCCTAACGACCGACGAACAGTGGTGTGCAACCTTTGTCGCGCCAAGATCAGCCGGGGAGCCACCACCAACAGCCTCACCACCACCAGCATGCGCAGACATATGATGGCCAAGCACCCCACAAGGTGGGACGAAGGCCGTTCACCGCCTCCGGTTTGCACCGCTGCCTCTCCCCCTGTGCCCCAACCTGCCACTGAGATCCAACCCCCCTCTCAGGACACAGGCACTACCGTCTCCTGGCCTGCACCCACACCCTCACCTCCGCTGTCCTCGGCCCCATCCACCAATGTCTCGCACCGCACCATCCAGCCGTCGCTAGCGCAAGTGTTTGAGCGCAAGCGCCAGTACGCCGCCACGCACCCGCACGCTCAAGCGTTAACTGTCCACATAGCCAAATTTATCAGCCTGGAGATGCTGCCGTATAGGGTTGTGGAAACGGAGTCCTTCAAAAGTATGATGGCGGCGGAGGCCCCGCGCTACTCAGTTCCCAGTCGCCACTACTTTTCCCGATGTGCCATCCCAGCCCTGCACGACCACGTCTCCCGCAACATTGTACGCGCCCTCACCAATGCAGTTAGTGGCATGGTCCACTTAACTACGGACACGTGGACAAGCACAGGCGGGCAGGGCCACTACATCTCCCTGACGGCACATTGGGTGAATTTAGTGGAGGCTGGGACAGAGTCAGAGCCTGGGACCACTCACGTCCTACCCACCCCCAGAATTGCGGGCCCCAGCTCGGTGGTGGTATGTTCGGCGGTGTATGCTTCCTCCACTAAAGCACCCCCCTCCTCCTCCTCCTCAACCTCTGCCTCGCAATCTAGATGTGTCAGCAGCAGCAGGACGTCGCCAGCAGTCGGTGTCGCGCGGCGTGGCAGCACAGCGGTGGGCAAGTGTCAGCAGGCCGTGCTGAAACTACTCAGCTTAGGAGATAAGAGGCACACGGCCCACGAACTGCTGCGGGGTCTAACAGAGCAGACCGACCGTTGGCTTGCGCCGCTGAGCCTCCAACCGGGCATGGTCGTGTGTGACAACGGCCGTAACCTGGTGGCGGCTCTGCAGCTCGGCAGCCTCACGCACGTGCCATGCCTGGCCCACGTCTTTAATTTGGTGGTTCAGCGCTTTCTGAAAAGCTACCCACGCTTGTCAGACCTGCTCGTAAGGTGCGCCGGCTCTGCGCACATTTCCGCAAGTCTCACACGGACGCTGCCACCCTGTGGACCCTGCAACATCGGTTTAATCTGCCAGTGCACCGACTGCTGTGCGACGTGCCCACACGGTGGAACTCTACGCTCCACATGTTGGCCAGGCTCTATGAGCAGCGTAGAGCTATAGTGGAATACCAACTCCAACATGGGCGGCGCAGTGGGAGTCAGCCTCCTCAATTATTTTCAGAAGAGTGGGCCTGGTTGGCAGACATCTGCCAGGTCCTTGGAAAGTTTGAGGAGTCTACCCAGGTGGTGAGCGGCGATGCTGCAATCATTAGCGTCACCATTCCTCTGCTATGCCTCTTGAGAAGTTCCTTGCAAAGCATAAAGGCAAATGCTTTGCGCTCGGAAACGGAGGCGGGGGAAGACAGTATGTCGCTGGATAGTCAGAGCACCCTCCTGTCTATATCTCAGCGCGTTGAGGAGGAGGAGCATGAGGAGGATGAGGAGGAGGGGGAAGAGACAGCTTGGCCCACTGCTGACGGTACCCATGCTGCTTGCCTGTCATCCTTTCAGCGTGTATGGCCTGAGGAGGAGGAGGAGGAGGAGGAGGATCCTGAAAGTGATCTTCCTAGTGAAGACAGCCATGTGTTGCGTACAGGTACCCTGGCACACATGGCTGACTTCATGTTAGGATGCCTTTCTCGTGACCCTCGCGTTGCACGCATTCTGGCCACTACGGATTACTGGGTGTACACACTGCTCAACCCACGGTATAAGGAGAACCTTTCCACTCTCATTCCCGAAGATGAAAGGGGTTCGAGAGTGTTGCTATACCACAGGACCCTGGCGGACAAGCTCATGGTCAAATTCCCATCCGACAGCGCTAGTGGCAGAAGGCGCAGTTCCGAGGGCCAGGTAGCAGGGGAGGTGCGGAGATCGAGCAGCATGTTCAGCGCAGGCAGTGCAACACTCTTTAAGGCCCTGCACAGCTTTATGGCTCCCCACCAAGACTGTGTCACCGCTCCCCAGTCAAGGCTGAGTTGGCGGGAGCACTGTAAAAGGATGGTGAGGGAGTACGTAGCCGATCTCACGACCGTCCTCCGTGACGCCTCTGCCCCCTACAACTACTGGGTGTCGAAGCTGGACACGTGGCCTGAACTCGCGCTGTATGCCCTGGAGGTGCTTGCTTGTCCTGCGGCTAGCGTCATGTCAGAGAGGGTGTTTAGTGCGGCTGGGGGAATCATCACAGATAAGCGTACACGCCTGTCAACCGACAGTGCCGACAGGCTTACACTCATCAAGATGAACAAAGCCTGGATTTCCCCAGACTTCTCTTCTCCACCAGCGGACAGCAGCGATACCTAAGCAATACGTAGGCTGCACCCGCGGATGGAAGCATCATTCTGTATCACCATCCAAAACGGTGACATTTCTGCTTCATCAATCTGTGTATAATATTCCTCCTCCTCCTCCTGCTCCTCCTCCTGAAACCTCACGTAATCCCGCCGAACGGGCAATTTTTCTTTGGGCCACAAGGCTCACTCATATAATTTTTCCAAACAATTTTTATACGTTTCAATGCTCTTACAAGCGATGAAACTTTAACTTGAACCAATTTTTCGTTAAACTGGGCTGCCTCCAGGCCTAGTTACCACTTAAGCCACATTAACCAAAGCGATTAATGGGTTTCACCTGCCATCTTGGTTGGGCATGGCCAATTTTTTCTGAGGTACATTAGTACTGTTGCTACACCAATTTTTTTGGGCCCTCACCTACAGTGTAATCATTGTAATTTCTATGTTCTTCGCCTGCACTCATGGTACAGAAAGGTGTGTGGGGTTGGCCTACACTTTTGCTACATAAATGTAACTGGGGCCTTGTCTATACTGCAGCTACTGAAATGTGAAAGAGACTGTTATCTCCCTAAACTGCTGCAATGGGAATTGTTACTGGGGCTTGTCTTGAGTGCTACTATTACTGAAATGGAACTAAGACTGCGCTCCTCCTATACTGCTGCTTCAGAATTGTTACTGGGGCCTGTCTTGAGTGCTACTATTACTGAAATGGAACTAAGACTGCGCTCCCCCTATACTGCTGCTAGTGATATGTTAGTGGGGCCTGTCCCTAATACTACCGCTGAAATGTTAATAATTCTGGGCTCTGCCTATACCGCTGCTAATGGTATGTCACTGGGGTGTGGAAACAGAGGCTTCACAAAGACATGATGGCGGCGAGGCCATTTCCCACCAACGCTGTTACTGTTAAGGTGCATATAACCACGGACACGTGGAGAGGACACATAGTGCCTCCAAAACATCCCCCTCCTCCTCCAACAATGAAAACATTCTTGGCAAATACCTTTGCATTGGTCTGTCTGGTGGCAGTCCAAGAATTTCACCTTTAACGACACTACAAGAGAGCCCCCCCACCATCCCCCCGCCACGGACTACTTAATCATGGCCACATTCCAAAAACCAACTACATAAAACCGCGCTACTAGGTCCGCAGTCACCACCACATTACCACCAACGAGGTTACTGTTAAGGTACAAATTACCAGTCTGACTGGGGCATGCAGTGTGGGCCAAAGCCCACCTGTATTGTATCTGACGTTAGCTCTGCTGAGTAGGGCACTGCAATGGGATATATTTATGTACCACCGGTGGGTTCCAGGGAGCCACCCATGCTGTAGGTGCACACGGAGTTTAACCTACATCTGTCCACTTCTAAAGAACCCCAGTCAGACTGGGGCATGCAGTGTGTGCCGAAGCCCACCTGCATTAAGCACGACATTACTACCTCAGCTGTGTTGGGCAATGCAATGGGATATATTTATGTACCGCCGGTGGCTTCCTGGCACCCACCCATGCTGTAGGTGCACACGGAGTTTAACCTACATCTGTCCACTTCTAAAGAACCCCAGTCTGACTGGGGCATGCAGTGTGGGCCGAAGCCCACCTGTATTGTATCTGACGTTAGCTCTGCTGAGTAGGGCACTGCAATGGGATATATTTATGTACCGCCGGTGGCTTCCTGGCACCCACCCATGCTGTAGGTGCACACGGAGTTTAACCTACATCTGTCCACTTGTAAAGAACCCCAGTCTGACTGGGGCATGCAGTGTGGGCCGAGGCCCACCTGCATTAAGCACGACATTACTACCTCAGCTGTGTTGGGCAATGCAATGGGATATATTTATGTACCGCCGGTGGCTTCCTGGCACCCACCCATGCTGTAGGTGCACACGGAGTTTAACCTACATCTGTCCACTTCTAAAGAACCCCAGTCTGACTGGGGCATGCAGTGTGGGCCGAAGCCCACCTGCATTAAGCACGACATTACTACCTCAGCTGTGATGGGCAATGCAATGGGATACATTTATGTACAGCGGGTGGGTTCCAGGGAGCCACCCATGCTGTGGGTGCACACGGAATTCCCATTGCGGAGTTGTACCTGCCTGTGACTATTTATAAAAAAACGCGGTCTGACTGGGGCGTGCAGACACCTTGACAGAATGAATAGTGTGTGGCACATAGGTTCCCCATTGCTATGCCCACGTGTGCAGCTCCAGATGGAGGTGGCACAGGATTGGATTTCTCATTGCTTCTGTACAGCATTGTGGGCTATCGCCCCGCCCCTTTTAAAGAGGGTCGCTGCCTAGCCGTGCCAACCCTCTGCAGTGTGTGCCTGCTTTTCCTGTGGCAGACGCACTTATAAATAGACATGAGGGTGGCGTGGCATGAGGGCAGCTGAAGGCTGGGCAGGGACAGTTTGGTGTGCGCTGTGGACACTGGGTCTTGGGGGGGGGCAGCATGTAACCCAGGAGAAGTGGCAGCGGAGTGTCATGCAGGCAGTGATTGTGCTTTGTTGGAGGTAGTGTGGTGCTTAGCTAAGGTATGCATTGCTAATGAGGGCTTTTCAGAAGTAAAAGTTGTTGGGAGGGGGGGGGGGGCCCACTCTTGCCGCTATTGTGGCTTAATAGTGGGACCTGTGAACTTAAGATGCAGCCCAACATGTAGCCCCTCGCCTGCCCTATCCGTTGCTGTGTCATTCCCATCACTTTCTTGAATTGCCCAGATTTTCACACATGAAAACCTTAGCGAGCATCGGCGAAATACAAAAATGCTCCGGTCGCCCATTGACTTCAATGCGGTTCGTTACTCGAGTAACGAGCACCCGAGCATTTTGGTGCTCGCTCATCTCTACTAATAGTACATAAACAGAGGTACTGTTCGTGTCATTAAGGGCTCCCACACATTTGTGTTTTTTAACACTGCGTTAATGCTACGTTTTGTGGTTTTTTACACTTTCTAATGTTAAAAACATATCGCAAGTTGGTGCTTTGCAATTTTTGTGTGATGTGTTTTCAACATTAGAAAGTCCCATTGACAATCGCATTAAAAAACGCAGTGTTAATGCAGCATTAAAAAAACGCAAGTGTGTGGGAGCCCTTATTAAGCACATTGTGCAAACATTTACAGTGCTGTAAGTGAACTCTTAAATTTAACCTGTAGATCCCACTTTAGCAGCAATCACTTTGTACAAATTGTTCCTGCAGCTGCAAGATTTGCACATTATTGAGGATAAACTTTGAACAATTCCTCCCTGAAAATAGTTTTCAGTTCAACAATATTTCTGAGATGTCTTGCGTACACAGCCCTCTTCTGATCACCCCAAAGCATCTCAATAGGGTTAAAGTCAGGACTCCGACTTGACCATTTGAAACCACAAAGCATCTGCTTTTTCAACCATTCTTTAGTTGTTTGAGCCATGGTCTTGTTGTATCATGCAACACCTCTCAGCTTGAGGTCATGAAGTTCTGCACTTGCATTCTCCTAAGCTAGAAGTGCACGACTCTAGTCCTCAAGGCACCCCAACAGGTTATGTCTTCAGTATTTCCTTAGTATTGCACAGGTGATGTAATTTCTGTCAATACCTCAGACATTGCCACAGATGTTCCTACTATAGGATATCCTGAAAACATGACCTGTTTGGGTCCCTTGAGGATTGATGTTGCTCACTTTTGTCCTAAATAATGTTCTGATACATTTTAGAATTCATTGTTCATTCAGTGATCGCAAGGTAACCATGCACTGAAACAGCAAAGTCGCACCAGACCATGATGTAACCCTACACCATGCTTCAAGTTGGGGTAAGGTTTTGGGGTTTGTGTACAGTGTTCCTTTTCCTCCAAACTTAGTAATGGGCATTTGTGCTAAAAAGTTCCACGTTTTGTCTTGTCTGTTGATAGAACATTTTCCCAGAAACATTGTGGAACTTTTATTGGATCTGAGGCAAGCATGAAACACGCCAGAATGTTTTTTTAACAGTAGTGGCTTCCTTTATGGTGTCCTTTCTTTAACACAATCCCTCTATAGTGTTTTACTAATAGTGGACACATTAACAAATTTTTTTGTAGAGTCTTCTCTATGTTTTTATTGTTACCATTGTTTTTTTTCACCTCTTTTAAGATTGCCTGTTGTGCTCTTAGAATGATCTTATAGGATGCCTAGAGTGGCAACATTTCTGAATTTTCTCAATTTTTAGATTGTTTGTCTAACCCTGGATTGATGTATACCCAGGTCTTTAGCAATTCTTTTGTAGCCTTTTTTCTAGCTTTATATGTCTTTTTAAAACATCTTCTGAAAAGTGTTTGCAGTAAAAAGAACAGATTAGACAGTAACCACACTCTGTGTGCCTTTATTTAATGGGTAAAGCTCCTATGAAATCTACACTTCCAATCTCATCTCCATAATTGTAAGACAATTTGACATTTAGATCTTCACTTACTTTTCCTCCCTGCATGTAAATGTGTGCAAAATGTGCTTAATAAAAGACATGAACATGTTTGCATGCTATTAGTTTAGTGAGATTGTGTTTGTCTATAATTGAGACTTAGATAATAATTAGACTGCATTTCACTAATAATTAATGCAGAAATGCGGTAATTCTAAAGGGCCCACTTACTTTTTCTGCCAACTTGTTTTTCTTACACAAAAGAGAACCAAGCTCTTCTACTTCAGTAGGCTCCCTCTGACTCTGGGCACCGAGAATCTATAGCTGCTATGCCTACTGTTACATCTATGATTGGTAGCTATCCTGTCAGACCACCCAACAATCTCACAAACATATCATAAAAGTCTATCATTAAAAAAACACTTTAACTTTGAAAATGTAACTTTAAAAAACAATGTTAAATAATGAAAGCCCTATGAAAAATGAGTGCACTTTATCACGTTGTTTTTAATGATCTTTCCTCCAATCTCTGCAGCACATATATATAAATTAACTTTATTTACATTTTGTAAACAATAATTAACCGCTGGCAGAATCTAGTTTCTGGTTGCAAAGTACATGTAAATGTAACAATAATTGCAAAACAGTTAAGCGCAGCACAGAATGATACCAGGATTCCTAAATAAGAAATATTTGTAATATATTTATTACAGTGTTACATTTATGACTATATTAGGGCCAAAACACAGAAGGTGCCAGATTTTACTGATGCATTTTCAAGCTAAAAGCACTGAGCCCCTACATCACCCTTCGCACTTAACTCACTATCCAAGATTTGACCTAGGAGCAAATATTCCATTCTTAGATTCATAAAACTGTCACCAGGATGACATTAAAAGCAGATGATGAAGTAATTTGTAGTGATCTTAGCCACATTAATGTCATATAATATTTGACATGCCGAATGGGTACACGCTACAAAAGACACAGACAGAAAGTAGTAATTGAATGTAAACATAGCATTTCATTTCTTTGCATATTATTATTTTCCGTTTTTCATTAGTCTTTAAATATTTGATACTGATATGTAAATTTGTATTATCTTTATTACATTACAATATTGTTTTTTTACTTTAATATGTATTATTGTTTCTGGTGTTTACGTGTAATTACTTAGTTAATATTTTTCAAATACAATTTTATTGGGCAAAAACAAATTTGCATTTTTTAGGGTTTTTTTATTTCCCACTCAGAGCAAAATTATAAAATACTACAGTTTTGTGAGGGGCACTATCTGCATAAGATTGAATGTTATTAGAAATGTTATTCCATTATCAGTACTAGCTAAAGGTTTCCACTGTCACAATAGTTTTATTGTAGGGCTGTTTTTTTAGCACTCTTCCAGAGCAGGAGCAGAATTGCAATGGGATTGTCTTAGTGCCCTTCTACATGGGCCAATATCGTTCAAATTCCCATGATCCTTCAGTGTAAAGGCACACACCGACTGAACGATGAACGAGTCTTTATGCATGCATAAAGACTGAACGACAATTGGCCCATATAAGCAGGCTGTCGTTCATCTATGAACGATTGCCTTTTTACTGTGAATGGAGACAGGCTGGAACAATCCCCATCACGCTCCACCTACATTCACTGAGCGATGATCGTTCTTGTGTAAAAGCACAGGAACAATCATCACTGGGATAACTGATTGTTCTTTGTAAAAGAGCCCCTACACTAGTTGTGCGATCTATCTAAACCCTAGGTTCTCAACCTGTGGTACGAGTAACCCAAAGAGCACATGTCAGGTCTCTAGAGAACACTCACACTGAGCTCATACTAAGTTTCTAACAAGCAGTCGAATGTGTCATTGTAGCTTTAGGGGTATTATAGTGCAAATTGTTTGGTGGTACTAAGAAACATTGAGAAACACTGCTTTGAACCAATTCATTACTTTAAATTACCAGTGGATCATCAGATATGGAGAGTAAACTACCAATTATGGAAATATATGGTTCCATTAGGTCAACAAAGATGGAGCATTACACCCCTGGGTAACCAATGAGCAAAACTTTTATCATATATCACCAGAGATGGAATAGTGTGGCCCTACAGTGTTAGGTATTGCTAAGAATTACAATACACTACTAAACACTACTTGTATTGTAATTTGCTATATTGTGTTCACTCTATCACTCAGTTACTGGGCTGAGCTGAAATACCGGATGCAGCCTGTGGAGAGTACTGGCACTGTTTCTGGAGAAAAAAAAACTAGGATTTGTTGCAGCTATGAATGTCTGAAAATGAATTAAAATTTTTTGTTATGTCTTAGGTGAAAGATATTTGTTACACATTGATTTCGATTGAAGAATTTAGACTATGTGGATAACAGTATTGGGAACCCACCAATCCTGTGCTGTCAAACAAAGGGGATGTACAAATCTGATGGGAAGCAGTAGAGCCAGTGGAAGTAGTGAAGTCCATCCTTAATACCAATATTTCAGTTTTAGTTTGGAAAACATTTTCAGCTTAACTTATAAAATGAAACAGCATAACAACTCAGACTCTAATTCGTAAATGTAGAAACTGTCAAAGACTATTATTAAGAAAAATGTAATAAACTGTCAAAAACAATTTTTTTCCTGAAATGACGATCAAAAAATCTCGATTTCTAGACTGCTTGGCAAAATAAGTATATGATTTAGAAAAATAAGACACCACATTTTGCTTCTGCAAAGTATCTAGCTCTGAAAGTCTTAACATAGTGAAAATTATAGTCGTCTCCATTCCACTCTGCTTTTCATGTTGCAAAACATATCACTTTTATAGCTTCAGCTATACGAAACAGTGAATATCCTAACATAGTTAAAATGTTTAGTGGAATTCTGTATTCTTTATATCAGAACCAACAACTACCAAAACAATTTTTAGACCTTACCATGCTAAAACTAGCCACACAAGAGTAATTCCATTGCTCTGTATAGTCTGATTATAATAACAAAGCAATCAACTTTATCTGATCGAATGTTGGAACTATCAGCCAACCATTATTTTATAGAAAAGGGAGACTCACCAGGTCATATCCAATGCTAAATCCTTGAATATGAAGAGATGGTGATGGATTGATGGAAGCATAGTTACGTTTTTGAAGAAGATGCAGTGACGGAGATGTCTCAACCTGGTGCAAAAGTCAAGAGGAGTAATTGCCTATCGCAACCAACCAGATTCCATTCCAATTAATTTTTCAGAGGCCTTTTGGTAAATTAAAGCAGTGAACTGATTGGTTTTCATGAACAACTACTCTACTTTTTACTCTCCATGTATCAAAAAGGCAAAGGTGGGGACTTTGAACCTACGTTTGCATAAAACTGTTTATATGCAATTGTGATAAATGTGTTAATAAGCATTTATAACATTTGTGCAGGTGACAAATATGGTGCTCTCAAAAGATGTCCTTAATAGAGATGAGCGAGCATACTCGGACAAGCACTACTCGCTCGAGTAATTTGCTTTATCCGAGTATCGCTGTGCTCGTCCCTGAAGATTCGGGTGCCGCTGCGGCTGACAGGTGAGTCGCAGCGGGGAGCAGGGGAGAGCGGGCGGGAGAGAGGGAGAGAAAGATCTTACCTCCGTTCCTCCCCGCTCTCCCCTGCAGCTCCCCGCTCTGTGCCGGCACCCGAATCTTCAGGGACGAGCACAGCGATACTCGGATAAAGCAAATTACTCGAGCGAGTAGTGCTTTTCCGAGTACGCTCGCTCATCTCTAGTCCTTAACAGAACATACAAAGACTGACAGGCAAAGATGTAGGGAACACAAGATAGGGCAAATAAGAGCAATGGAAATATGGGGTTTGGATCGCTATCCCTATACAACTAAGGTGTGGCAGACCCTGCCTAAAAGCAGGGTGATCGCCCCAATAAAGACGGCCACACATCTCAAACCTAGTAATCTTAAGGCCCATTTACACGGAGCGATGATCGATGTAGGGCAGAGAAGAGGATAAATGCAAAAGGAAAGAGCAATAAATAGCCACAAATACATAACTAACAAAAGTCTGCTGCTTAACCAAACACTGCAGACAGCAAAATAACCAGCATTCAGGTAGAGTCAAGACCGGAATAAAAACACCTTCATAATAGCTGATTGATCTACTAGGGAAAGCACTACCCTGTCAGCTAATCAGTCCATACACCACAAGAGATGCAGCAGAAATACAATCCCCAGAGCCCACCCCACTGAGGGATTTCAGACAGATGACACCCAAGAGTCCTTCTGCCTCGACAGGAAACACTGAGGGATTTGTAACACACAACACCTCATGAACAGACACCGGAAACAGGATCACATGGATTGGGACTGACGCCATGGCATTACCCTGATCCAGAGGCATAACTTGAAGCTTCTGGGCCCCAAATCTGTAATGGAGCCCCAACTATAAAGCTTTATCCATAGTACTGGGCTCCCTATATGGAGAAGAGAGGTCTTATGGGCCCCTACAGCTCCTGGGCCCGGGTGCAACCGCATCCCCTATAGTTACACCAGTGCCCTGATCTCATTCCTTCACTGGCGTGCCATAACAGCATTCTTGTATTTTACACATTATTGTGATGCGGAACATCAGGAAATCTTTATATTTATGAATACAATACTTCAGCAGCCTCAGAGACCTGTAGTTGAGAGGCTTATTTTCTATTTAAAGTGTGAGTGTATAATAGTAGACAGCATGCCACTATTCCTGCGTTTTGAATATATGAAAAGGCAACCTATTATGTCACTGTTATTGATTGTAACAATGGTATGGCCATGAGATTGTAACCATGGAATGGACCTGATAATACCTGCTTGAATATCTAATTGATGTATTATTTTTGCATTGTATAAGATTAGGGTTTATCCATGAAACAAGGGGTGCGTTCCTTTGCTTCATTGACTACAACACATCTTTGCAGCAACCCCACAAATAATTTTCAGGGCCCAAGACATTTCTACATCCTGTGAAAAGTTTTTTTCCTAGCCTTTTTTAAATTAAGTCTAGCATTTAATCAGGATGTACAGTAACAGGATACACGAATAATTCAGGGTTCTTTTTTGTCCTGTTGGAGAACAGGATTCAGATGGCTTGTTTTTACTGCTTATTAGAAGTCACAGACAATGCTATGCGACAGCATAGGCATGCAGTTTTACAGGTACTTTGTATTCTGATCTTGAAAATATACAGTACTTTCCAGCAGATAGCAAAAGTTTTACATAAACAAGATATAAACCAGTACTTCTGCTTCATTGTGCTTTTAATAGGCTGCACTTTGTACTCCATGATTACAGCTTTGGGGGTACTTTATTGTAAATTGCTTGAACAGGTGATACTTGGTATTGAAACATTAAGAAGCAATGTTTTAAACAACTGAACTACCAGAAATTACCATAAGAGCATCTGATAAGGATGATATGTTACCAATTATGGAAATTTAGGTATAAGATCTCTGGGTTCTTTAGGACAAATAATACAAAGCATTACATCACTTGGTAACCAATGAGTAGAACTTTACCAATATATCACCAAAGATGGAACGGTGTGGCAGTCGAATTCAATTCTAGGTATTGCTGAGAATTACAATATGCAACTTGGTAGCCCATTTTTGTGTTGTGTCACTGGAGAATTGATATAAAAACTAGAGATGAGCGAGCACGCTCGGTAAGGTCAGTTACTCGAGCAAGCATCGCTCTTCTAGAGTAACTGCCTTCTCGTCCGAACGTGCTCGGGGAGACAGCGGAGGACGGCGAGGGAGAGCGGAGGGGAGTGGGGGGGGGAGGGGAGTGAGAGAGATCTCTCTCCCCCCCACAGCCCCCCGAGCACGCTCATTCGAGATGGCAGTTACTCGAGAAGAGTGATGCTCGCTCGAGTAACTGACCTAACCGAGCGTGCTCGCTCATCTCTAATAAAAACCTGCAGGTATATTGGTATATAAATGAGAAATACAACTGGTATTTATGTATTTATAGCCATCACTGGTAATGGGTGTGATCTTGGCATTAAGGTATACCACTGCACTCACCCTTGTTTATTATGTTCTTTATACTATTATATGATGACATTGTTGCTTTTTATTCACCAGACTTTATTATTATTTTGTTTTTGTTATGCGTTCTCCTCTCTGAGTAAGGGCTCTTTCACATGAGCGTGTTCCCCGCGCAATAGCGGCGCGTGAAAAGATTGCATCTAAATAGAACCAATGGTTCCCTATATAAGTGTTCACATGAAGGAATTTTAGATGTGCAAAATGCTTGCACCTGCAAAAGATAGGACATGCGAGTTCAAACTCGCATGTCGGCTCAGAGGTGCGCGCAAAGATAGGACATGTGTTATCTTTGCTGTGTGCTTTCCATGGGCTCCTATGGGAGCCTTGAGAGCAGGCAACTTGGATTGTATGATGGGGCTACTTCAAGTAGCTTGAATTGGTATACCACGGATTGTAAAGCACTTGAGCTTGGCTATCATCAGCACTTCCCGTTTAAGAGAATGGAGTGGTGGCGCACTTGTGCAGCGAGCGCTGTCAAAATTCCAGGATGTACCAGAGGTAGGTGAGGGTCCCAGTGGTCAGACCTTCACTGATCAGCAAAAGATCCCCTATTCTTAGATGGAAATATCCCTTTAACAATTGATGAACTATACTTAGGATAAATAATCAGATTGGTGAGGGGCAATTCCTGGCACTCTCACAACCAGCTGCTTTCATGCACCATGGCGCTCACACAAGCATCTTGGGTTTAGAATAGAGATGAGCGAGCACGCTCGTTTAAGGCTGTTACTTGATTGAGTAGCAGTCTTATTGAGTAACTGTGTACTCGCCCGAGCAGCATGCGGGAAGGGGGTGGCGGCGGGGGTGAGCAGGAAGGGGGCGGGGGAGAGTGAGAGAGATCTCTCCCCCTGCTGCCACCCGCTCCCACCCAGCTGGCCCCCGCCGCCCCCCCAAACCGCATGCTGCTCAGGCGAGCACACAGTTACTCAATAAGACTGCTTCCCGATCGAGTAGCAGAATTAAACGAGCGTGCTCGCTCATATCTAGTTTAGAATCCATTTCTCTGCACACTACAAGCTTATTATTATTATCAAAGCAGGAAAGTTACGGACAATCTGAAGCTGGAATCACACTTTTAGTGATATTTTGATGCACTTTTTATGTTAAATAGTATAGAAGTGGATTCAAAAAGCAGCAGTACCAGTCTTCCTTCATACGTTTGCTCCTTTCTGGATTCATTCCTGGCTTTGGGTAAACAAAATGCACCAAAAAACCAGATTGCAGTCTAAGGCAGCCTTCACATGGGCGAGAAAATCATGTAAGATTTATACATTGCGAGACGCAAAAATGTTGCACGAATATAGCGACTTTTTCCCGCATCACGCCGTGATGCAATGCAGGAAACAAGTTACACCATGTTCTATCTTTATGTGTGCTATCGCAGTGCCCATTGTTTCCAATAGGGCTGGCGGCAGCATCCTACTGGGTGCTAGGTGCACCTGATGCGATGCAAGGTTTCCCCATTGAAAACAATGGGAGAAACTCTGTGATCCTCCGCCGCAGCTGACAGCCATGGCGGAGGATTGCTACTTCACTGAAGTGATGCAAGGTGGTTTTGCTACAAACCACCTTGCATCCTCCGCAAAATCGCAAGTTCGCAAGTGCGATATTGGGCCGCGATTCACGGCCAATATATCGTACTCATGCATGTGAAGTTAGCCTAAAAGTCACAAAGATAAAGAAATCCTATAACTTCCTGCCACAGCAGTCAGTAAAGACAGAATCAATTGGCAGAATCAATTTTTACTTTTTCACATAGGCTCCCCTGGACCAAACCTCGGTTTTTCTGTTTCTATTCTTTTCATACAGTTTTCTTAACTCCTTAAGATTTAGACAATTGTATGCTTTCAAGACTGAGTGATTCTTTTCTTTTTTTTTCATTCATGTATTCGAAAGCTATCAAGTTTTTATTTTTCTATTGACAGAGCTGTATGAGGGTGGCAAAAGTTGTACATTTTATTAACACTATTTTGTTGTATATACAATTTTTTAACTTTTATTAATTTTAGGGGGTTAAATAGAAAAAAAATGTAATTTTGTCATTGTTTTTCTGTCTACATCATAGAGTATGCAGTTTAAATAGCATGATAACATTACTCTATGTGTCAACATGATTACGATGACACCAGATTTATGTAGTTTTTAGAGATCGTACTCGTCCGAGCTTGATACTCGTTCGAGTATTAGCGTGTTCGAGATGCTCGTTACTCGAGGCGAGCACCACGCGATGTTCGAGTTACTTTCACTTTCATCTCTGAGACGTTAGCGCGCTTTTCTGGCCAATAGAAAGACAGGGAAGGCATTACAACTTCCCCCTGCGATGTTCAAGCCCTATACCACCCCCCTGCAGTGAGTGGCTGGCGAGATCAGGTGTCACCCGAGTATATAAATCGGCCCCTCCCGCGGCTCGCCACAGATGCGTTCTGACAGAGATCAGGGAAAGTGCTGCTGGTGCCGGAGCTGCTATAGGGAGAGCGTTAGGAGTTATTTTAGGCTTCAAGAACCCCAACGGTCCTTCTTAGGGCCACATCTGACCATGTGCAGTACTGTTGAGGCTGCTTTTAGCAGTGTTGCACTTTTTTTTTTTGTATATTGGCCGTGCAGAGCATTGCGTCCGCAGTCTGCAGTCATTGTACAGAGTATAGGGCCAGTACTGGTGAGGCAGGGAAAGAGATATTCAGACTATATAGGCAGTGGGCTTTTTCCAAAAAATTGATCGCCGTCATCCCGCCAGAGGGAAAGAGTATACATAATATTATACGCTGCCTACAGTATCTATCTGCTGAGGGTAGTAGTCGTAATTAATATGCAGCTAAGCGTTACAGCAGGCTTGCGCAAAATTGTTTCCTGGATCTGCTGTCTCTGTTACATGATCGCCGTCATCCCGCCAGAGGGAAAGAGTATACATAATATTATACGCTGCCTACAGTATCTATTTGCTGGGGGTAGTAGTCCTAATTAATACGCAGGTAAGCGTTACAGCAGGCTTGCGCAAAATTGTTTCCTGGATCTGCTGTCTCTGTTACATCAGCGCTGTCATCCCGCCAGAGGGAAACAGTATACATAATATTATACGCTGCCTACAGTATCTGTCTGCTGTATCAGCTCAGCATTTTAAAAAAATAGAAGCAAAATACTTAAGGCCTACTACTGGCCTTTGGCCACTTGACTGCTTCTGCGCTGTGAATTCCACTAGCTCAGTCATACGCACCTACGTCTCACTACAGGCGTGCGCAAAATTGTTTCTTGGCTCTGCTGTGCGTTCCATAAGGGAAGTCAGCCTCCAACCACAGGCCAATAAGCGGCACATTTAATTATAGCGTTCTGTTTCTGCACTACTGGTAATACAGCATGCTGAGGGGTAGGGGTAGGCCTAGAGGACGCGGGCGAGGACGCGGAGGCCCAAGTCAGGGTGTGGGCACACGCCGAGCTCCTGATCCAGGTGTATCGCAGCCGACTGCTGCGGGATTAGGAGAGAGGCACGTTTCTGGTGTCCCCACATTCATCTCACAATTAATGGGTCCACGCGGTAGACCTTTATTAGAAAATGAGCAGTGTGAGCAGGTCCTGTCGTGGATGGCAGAAAGTGCATCCAGCAATCTATCGACCACCCAGAATTCTGCGCCGTCCACTGCTGCAACTCTGAATCATCTGGCTGCTGCTCCTCCTTCCTCCCAGCCTCCTCACTCCATTACAATGACACATTCTGAGGAGCAGGCAGACTCCCAGGAACTGTTCTCGGGCCCCTGCCCAGAATGGCCAGCAATGGTTCCTCTCCCACTGGAGGAGTTTGTCGTGACTGATGCCCAACCTTTGGAAAGTTCCCGGGGTCCGGGGGATGAGGCTGGGGACTTCCAGCAACTGTCTCAAGACCTTTCAGTGGGTGAGGAGGACGATGACGATGAGACACAGTTGACTATCACTCAGGTAGTAGTAATTGGAGTAAGTCCGAGGGAGGAGCGCACAGAGGATTCTGAGGAAGAGCAGCAGGACGATGAGGTGACTGACCCCACCTGGTTTGCTACGCCTACTGAGGACAGGTCTTCAGAGGGGGAGGCAAGTGCAGCAGCAGGGCAGGTTGGAAGAGGCAGTGCGGTGGCCAGGGGTAGAGGCAGGGCCAGACCGAATAATCCACCAACTGTTTCCCAAAGCGCCCCCACGCGCCATGCCACCCTGCAGAGGCCGAGGTGCTCAAAGGTCTGGCAGTTTTTCACTGAGAGTGCAGATGACCGACGAAAAGTGGTGTGCAACCTTTGTCGCGCCAAGATCAGCCGGGGAGCCACCACCACCAGCCTCACCACCACCAGCATGCGCAGACATATGATGGCCAAGCACCCCACAAGGTGGGACGAAGGCCGTTCACCGCCTCCGGTTTGCACCGCTGCCTCTCCCCCTGTGCCCCAACCTGCCACTGAGATCCAACCCCCCTCTCAGGACACAGGCACTACCGTCTCCTGGCCTGCACCCACACCCTCACCTCCGCTGTGCTCGGCCCCATCCACCACTGTCTCTCAGCGCACCGTCCAGCCGTCGCTAGCGCAAGTGTTTGAGCACAAGCGCAAGTACGCTGCCACGCACCCGCACGCTCAAGCGTTAAACGTTCACATAGCCAAATTGATCAGCCTGGAGATGCTGCCGTATAGGGTTGCGGAAACGGAGGCTTTCAAAGGCATGATGGCGGTGGCGGGCCCACGCTACTCAGTTCCCAGTCGCCACTACTTTTCCCGATGTGCCGTCCCAGCCCTGCACGACCACGTCTCCCGCAACATTGTACGCGCCCTCACCTACGCGGTTACTGCCAAGGTCCACTTAACAACGGACACGTGGACAAGCACAGGCGGGCAGGGCCACTATATCTCCCTGACGGCACATTGGGTGAATTTAGTGGAGGCTGGGACAGAGTCAGAGCCTGGGACCGCTCACGTCCTACCCACCCCCAGAATTGCGGGCCCCAGCTCGGTGGTGGTATCTGCGGTGGTGTATGCTTCCTCCACTAAACCACCCTCCTCCTCCTCCTCCTACGCAACCTCTGTCTCGCAATCAAGATGTGTCAGCAGCAGCACGTCGCCAGCAGTCGGTGTCGCGCGGCGTGGCAGCACAGCGGTGGGCAAGCGTCAGCAGGCCGTGCTGAAACTACTCAGCTTAGGAGAGAAGAGGCACATGGCCCACGAACTGCTGCAGGGTCTGACAGAGCAGACCGACTGCTGGCTTGCGCCGCCGAGCCTCCAACCGAGCATGGTCGTGTGTGACAACAGCCGTAACCTGGCGGCTCTGCATCTCGGCAGCCTCACGCACGTGCCATGCCTGGCCCACGTCTTTAATTTGGTGGTTCAGCACTTTCTGAAAAGCTACCCACGCTTTTCAGACCTGCTCGGAAAGGTGCGCCGGCTCTGCGCACATTTCCGCAAGTCCCACACGGACGCTGCCACCCTGCGCACCCTGCAACATCGGTTTAATCTGCCAGTGCGCCGACTGCTGTGCGACGTGCCCACACGGTGGAACTCTACACTCCACATGTTGGCCAGGCTCTATGAGCAGCATAGAGCTATAGTGGAATACCAACTCCAACATGGGCGGCGTAGTGGGAGTCAGCCTCCTCAATTCTTTACAGAAGAGTGGGCCTGGTTGGCAGACATCTGCCAGGTCCTTGGAAACTTTGAGGAGTCTACCCAGATGGTGAGCGGCGATGCTGCAATCATTAGCGTCACCATTCCTCTGCTATGCCTCTTGAGAAGTTCCCTGCAAAGCATAAAGGCAGACGCTTTGCGCTCGGAAACGGAAGTGGGGGAAGACAGTATGTCGCTGGATAGTCAGAGCACCCTCATGTCTATATCTCAGCGCATTTAGGAGGAGGAGGAGAGGGAGGAGCATGAGGAGGAGGGGGAAGAGACAGCTTGGCCCACTGCTGAGGGTACCCATGCTGCTTGCCTGTCATCCTTTCAGCATGTATGGCCTGAGGAGGAGGAGGAGGATCCTGAAAGTGATCTTCCTAGTGAGGACAGCCATGTGTTGCGTACAGGTACCCTGGCACACATGGCTGACTTCATGTTAGGATGCCTTTCTCGTGACCCTCGCGTTACACGCATTCTGGCCACTACGGATTACTGGGTGTATACACTGCTCGGCCCATGGTATAAGGAGAACCTTTCCACTCTCATACCCGAAGAGGAAAGGGGTTCGAGAGTGATGCTATACCACAGGACCCTGGCGGATAAGCTGATGGTAAAATTCCCATCCGACAGCGCTAGTGGCAGAAGGCGCAGTTCCGAGGGCCAGGTAGCAGGGGAGGCGCGGAGATCAGGCAGCATGTACAGCACAGGCAGGGCAACACTCTCTAAGGCCTTTGACAGCTTTCTGGCTCCCCAGCAAGACTGTGTCACCGCTCCCCAGTCAAGGCTGTGTCGGCGGGAGCACTGTAAAAGGATGGTGAGGGAGTATGTAGCCGATCGCACGGCCGTCCTCCGTGATGCCTCTGCCCCCTACAACTACTGGGTGTCGAAGCTGGACACGTGGCCTGAACTCGCGCTGTATGCCCTGGAGGTGCTTGCTTGTCCTGCGGCTAGCGTCTTGTCAGAGAGGGTGTTTAGTGCGGCTGGGGGAATCATCACAGATAAGCGTACCCGCCTGTCAACCGACAGTGCCGACAGGCTTACACTCATCAAGATGAACAAAGCCTGGATTTCCCCAGACTTCTCTTCTCCACCAGCGGACAGCAGAGATACCTAAACAATACGTAGGCTGCACCCGCGGATGGAAGCATTGTTCTCTATCACCATCAAAAACGTGGACCTTTTAGCTTCATCAATCTGTGTATAATATTCATCCTCCTCCTCCTGTTCCTCCTCCTGAAACCTCACGTAATCACGCCGAACGGGCAATTTTTCTTAGGCCCACAAGGCTCAATCATATAATTTTTGTAAACAATTTTATACGTTTCAATGCTCATTAAAGCGTTGAAACTTTCACCTGAACCAATTTTTATTTTAACTGGGCTGCCTCCAGGCCTAGTTACAAATTAAGCCACATTAACCAAAGCGATTAATGGGTTTCACCTGCCCTCTTGGTTGGGCATGGGCAATTTTTCTGACGTACATTAGTACTGTTGGTACACCAATTTTTTGGGGCCCTCGCCTACAGTGTAATCCAATTAATTTTTAGCCCACCTGCATTACAGCTGACGTTACATCAGCTGTGCTGGGCACTGCAATGGGATATATTTATGTACCGCCGGTGGGTTCCAGGGAGCCACCCATGCTGTGGGTCCACAGGGAGTTGTAACTGCATGTGTCTACTTCTAAAGAACCCCAGTCTGACTGGGGCATGCAGTGTGGGCCGAAGCCCACCTGCATTAAACATGACATTACCTCAGCTGTGATGGGCAATGCAATGGGATATATTTATGTACAGCGGGTGGGTTCCAGGGAGCCACCCATGCTGTGGGTGCACACGGAATTCCCATTGCGGAGTTGTACCTGCCTGTGACTATTTATAAAAAAAACGCGGTCTGACTGGGGCATGCAGACACCTTGACAGAATGAATAGTGTGTGGCACATAGGTTCCCCATTGCTATGCCCACGTGTGCCGCTCCTGATGGCGGTGGCACAGGATTATATTTCTCATTGCTTCTGTACAGCATTGTGGGCTATCGCCCCGCCTCTTTTAAAGAGGGTCGCTGCCTAGCCGTGCCAACCCTCTGCAGTGTGTGCCTGCGGTTCCTCCTCATGGCAGACGCACTTATAAATAGACATGAGGGTGGTGTGGCATGAGTGCAGCTGAAGGCTGCGCAGGGACACTTTGGTGTGCGCTATGGACACTGCATCGTGCGGGGGGGGGGGTTGGGCAGTATGTAACCCAGGAGAAGTGGCAGCGGAGTGTCATGCAGGCAGTGATTGTGCTTTGTTGGTGGTAGTGTGGTGCTTAGCTAAGGTATGCATTGCTAATGAGGGCTTTTCAGAAGTAAAAGTTGTAGGGAGGGGGGGGGGAATCTTGCCGCTATTGTGGCTTAATAGTGGGACCTGGGAACTTGAGATGCAGCCCAACATGTAGTCCCTCACCTGCCCTATCCGTTGCTGTGTCGTTCCCATCACTTTCTTGAATTGCCCAGATTTTCACAAATGGAAACCTTAGCGAGCATCGGCGAAATACAAAAATGCTCGAGTCGCCCATTGACTTCAATGGGGTTCGTTACTCGAAACGAACCCTCGAGCATCGCGAAAATTTCGTCCCAAGTAACGAGCACCCAAGCATTTTGGTGCTCGCTCATCTCTAGTTGTTTTATATGTTTTAGCACTTTTACAAAATAAAAGCCATGTTTTATGGGGAAAAAACATTTTGGTTGCCACACTTCAAAATCCATAATATTTTTACTTTTCTGTTGACATAGCTTTATAGGGGGTTATTTTTTGCAGGATGAGTTGCATTTTTGGCACCATTTTGGAGGACATAAAATGTATTGTTCGACTACTATTAATTTATGTACAAGTGAATTGGAAAAAATAAGCAATTGGCTTTTCCACTTTTCTAGATTTTATTTTGTGTTAAAGCTGGCAGTCTGCTGTGGATGGCATGGGCATAGCTCCTGTAACTGTGCCATCAGAACCAGAGAACACCTCAATTTGGATCTTTTGGTTCATCCATCTGCAGGAAACGGTTACGCTGCATGCCAAATGCAGTGTTTTCATTTTATCCATTCATAAGCAATACATATTGATAGATTTGCTTCTTGCTGTTTGACTGGGGATAAAAAGGGCTTTCAAAATACCATACAACATATAGCAAAATATGAAATAACGGTGCAGCCAGTTAATGCATTGTGATTGGGAAGAGATAAGGCTAACACAAGCTTAAGTTTTCAGCAATCTATTTAGTAAGAATGGAATAAGGCTACATATGGGTTGGATGCAATTAACATTTTATGAGTATATTAAGAACAAGATTTAAATCAAAGTGTGCAGTAATGCCAGATTGTTAAACACAGCATGTGTGATAGCAGCCTGAAATCTATGAATATAATATTACACACAATAGAAAACGACACACTTATAATATGGACCCAAGCTTAGAGTAATTCTATCCCATTTGCACAAAGTGACCTTCATCATTTGTACATATCAGTCAAGTGATTAATTATGTAGGATGTCATTAAGTACACCAACAGCCTTTTATTTCCTCTGTAAAGTATAAAAAATGTTGAGGCCCTTAAAATAATGAATATTTAACCATTTCTGATTTCTAAGGTCATTTTACGATGGTTCATTATTTAGAACCACTGCTAAAATTAAGGTTTCTATTTTTGTTTCGAGAATCTTCTCGTATTTCTGACATTTTATCTCTTTTTTTTTTTTTGCTAGAATGTAACAAAATACTCCCTGCTTGTCTTACTGGCTGCATTTGGACGTTCAAGTATGTGTCATTCCGTTAATTTCAGACTGATGTCATCTAATGGGGGCAAGTATACTTTTAAATTACATTTTAGATTTGGTCATCCTAGAAAAGTCTTTTTTTAGATATTTCTCTTTGCCTAGTTCGGAAGGTTACTTTCAGTATTACAAGCTGCATAAAGCACAGTTGTATAGGGGCTTAATATAGCCGGCCTAGGATCTTATATGAAGTCATACAAAGGCTTCTACTCTTGGGTTCCATATGAATATTGACTAAAGAGCATCATCTTTAAGGTCTTACCAGCATTGGATTGTAGTCCAGGTGTAGCAACCGAGCTGGACTGGAGAGTAGTCGGGAGGAAGCCAGGTCATTAGCAGGTGGTCACAATTGCAGTACAGATGATGAGGCAGGAAGTGCAGTCAAGTGGAAGCCAGGTTGTAAGCAGATGGTCACGGTTGTAGTAGCAGAGGCGTAGGCAGCAGTGGAGCTTGATTACAGGCTGGGAGCTCAATAAACACTTACTGAAGGAGTGGCAGAGCAGGCTTATATAGGAAGTGCAATCAGGAACAGGGGTGGGGTCAGGACCAGGAGGCAGGAACTAGGTAACTGGGAAATACAGATGATTTTCAGCAAGGGAACTGTCCAAGTCCTTAATAGCCTAGCAGAGAGAGCTGCCAACTAGAATGCAGGAAGTTGTGGGTTTGAGCCCTGACAGAGGGTGACAATACATTAAAACAGAACTTTTATTCTATTCAAGTAAAATAGCCAAAATAATCAACAGTACCAGCCAGCTACTAGCTACGAGGTCTATATTACTTAGTTGCTATACGCACAACTCTTTTGCACAGCTGTCATACACGCTGGAGATACACATCTTTCCATAGCTGCCATATGCACTGGAGATACTGATCTTGCCATATGCAGAGTATTACTATACATGGGTTTATATGGTGGATATTCTTGATCTCTTACTTTTTTTCCAGCTGCATGAGACCAGCATTTTGTGGTTAATTATGATCGACACACTGTTTCTCCACATCATTCTTTTTTGTAAGTTATATCTAATTGACTGGTCCCTTTATAAACCCAGAAGTGGGCAAAAAGTGTAGGGCAGAAGGGATAATATTTAGGGGTTGATGTGTAGGAAGAGTACAGGGTCGCTGTTTTCAGGGCAATCACCCTGCTGGTCATCAACCATAGATTGTGCTAGATGCAAAGTCACAACAGGGATAGATTGGTAACCCTACCTGCACCCACATATACCGATGTAAACTGAGGGCGATGGCTACTCTGTATATCTGGTAAGATCTATTGTATCTTTCTATTATTGTGATTATGATTATTCAGAAGTTATTGTATTGAATAGCACTTGGTTAAAATGGTCATAGGTAGAGATGAGCGAACGTGTTCTTCCGAGCTTGATATTCGTGCGAATATTAGGGTGTTCGGGATGTTCGTTATTCGTAACGAACACCATGCGGTGTTCTGGTTATTTTCACTTCCTTCCCTGAGACGTTAGCGCGCTTTTCTGGCCAATTGAAAGACAGGGAAGGCATTACAACTTCCCCCTGTGACGTTCAAGCCCTATACCACCCCCCTGCTGTGAGTGGCTGGGAAGATCAGGTGTCACCCGAACATAAAAGTCGGCCCCTCCCGCGGTTCGCCTCAGATGCCGTGTGAGTTAGATGAGGGACAGTGCTGTTTGTACCGGAGCTGCTGTAGGGAAAGAATTGGTAGTTAGTGTAGGCTTCAAGACCCCCCAAAGGTCCTTATTAGGGCCACTGATAGCTGTGTGTTGGCTGCTGTTAGCAGTGGCAAATTTTTTTTTCTCAAAATCGCCTCTGCAGACCGTTGCACCTGGCATTAGGGACAGAAGTGCTGCATAGGCAGGGAGAGTGTTAGGAGTGAGTGTAGCCTTCAAGAACCTCAACGGTCCTTTCTAGGGCCATATTTATCCGTGTGCAGTACTGTCCAGGCTGCTGTTAGCTGTGCTGCATTTTTTTTTGCTTCTCAAAATCGCCTCTGCAGACCATTGCACCCTCCATTGATACTGCAGGGAAAGAATTGTATAGGCAGGGCCACAACACAGTTGTTATTCATTGAATATACGCAGTGCTGCCTTTTGGTGGAAAAAAACTGAAAACAAATCTATTTGTCCAGCCTCTGTCCGTCCTAAGGGCTGTGGACACGTGTGAGCTGCGTGAACAACATTGCTAAATCAGACGCACCCAGCTACGCTTTACTGCTGGCTTCGCCATTTGCTTTCCTTAATTGGGAAAAAAATACCTGCTCTCCAAGAGTTATAATAACTCTGCTACCCTCACGTTCTGTGACACATAAGCAGGGACACAGCACAGTTATTAAACTTCTCATGTTCATTGAATATACGCAGTGCTGCCTTTTGGTGGAAAAAAACTGAAAACAAATCTATTTGTCCAGCCTCTGTCCGTCCTAAGGGCGGTGGAGACGTGTGAGCTGCGTGAACAACATTGCTAAATCAGACGCACCCAGCTACGCTTTACTGCTGGCTTCGCCGTTTGCTTTCCTTAATTGGGAAAAAAATACCTGCTCTCCAAGAGTTATAATAACTCTGCTACCCTCACGTTCTGTGACACATAAGCAGGGACACAGCACAGTTATTAAACTTCTCATGTTCATTGAATATACGCAGTGCTGCCTTTTGGTGGAAAAAAACTGAAAACAAATCTATTTGTCCAGCCTCTGTCCGTCCTAAGGCCGGTGGAGACGTGTGAGCTGCGTGAACAACATTGCTAAATCAGACGCACCCAGCTACGCTTTACTGCTGGCTTCGCCATTTGCTTTCCTTAATTGGGAAAAAAATACCTGCTCTCCAAGAGTTATAATAACTCTGCTACCCTCACGTTCTGTGACACATAAGCAGGGACACAGCACAGTTATTAAACTTCTCATGTTCATTGAATATACGCAGTGCTGCCTTTTGGTGGAAAAAAACTGAAAACAAATCTATTTGTCCAGCCTCTGTCCGTCCTAAGGGCGGTGGAGACGTGTGAGCTGCGTGAACAACATTGCTAAATCAGACGCACCCAGCTACGCTTTACTGCTGGCTTCGCCATTTGCTTTCCTTAATTGGGAAAAAAATACCTGCTCTCCAAGAGTTATAATAACTCTGCTACCCTCACGTTCTGTGACACATTAGCAGGGACACAGCACAGTTATTAAACTTAGATAATTCATTCACTAGAGGCAGTGGGGCCTTTCGTTTTCCAAAAAGGGCAAAAATTATATTTGGCCTGCAGTCTTGCGCCAATTTATTTCCTGCCTGTGAAATCAAATCACTGGTAATACAGCATGCTGAGGGGTAGGGGTAGGCCTAGAGGACGTGGACGCGGCCGAGGAGGCGGAGGGCCAAGTCAGGGTGTGGGCACAGCCCGAGCTCCTGATCCTGGTGTGTCGCAGCCGACTGCTGCGCGATTAGGAGAGAGGCACGTTTCTGGCGTCCCCACATTCATCGCCCAATTAATGGGTCCACGCGGGAGACGGTTATTAGAAAATGAGCAGTGTGAGCAGGTCCTGTCCTGGATGGCAGAAAGTGCTTCGAGCAACCTATCGTCTACCCGCAGTTCTGCGCCGTCCACTGCTGCCAATCCGAATCCTCTGTCTGCTGCTCCTCCTTCCTCCCAGCCTCCTCACTCCACTACAATAACACCTGCTCAGGAGCGGGAACACTCCCAGGAACTGTTCTCGGGCCCCTGCTTAGATTGGGCAGCAGCGGTTCCTCTCCCACCAGAGGAGTTTATCGTCACTGATGCCCAACCATTCGAAAGTTCCCGGGGTCCGGGGGAAGAGGCTGGGGACTTCCGCCAACTGTCTCAACAACTTTCTGTGGGTGAGGAGGACGATGACGATCAGACACAGTTGTCTTGCAGTGAGGTAGTAGTAAGGGCAGTAAGTCCGAGGGAGCAGCGCACAGAGGATTCGGAGGAAGAGCAGCAGGACGATGAGGTGACTGACCCCACCTGGTGTGCAACGCTTACTCAGGAGGACAGGTCTTCAGAGGGGGAGTCAAGGGCATCAGCAGGGCAGGTTGCAAGAGGCAGTGCGGTGGCCAGGGGTAGAGGCAGGGCCAGACCGAATAATCCACCAAGTGTTTCCCAAAGCGCCCCCTCGCGCCATGCCACCCTGCAGAGGCCGAGGTGCTCTAAGGTCTGGCAGTTTTTCACAGAGACGCCTGACGACCGACGAACAGTGGTGTGCAACCTTTGTTGCGCAAAGCTCAGCCGGGGAGCCAACACCAACAGCCTCACCACCACCACCATGCGCAGACATATGATGGCCAAGCACCCCACAAGGTGGGACGAAGGCCGTTCACCGCCTCCGGTTTGCACCCCTGCCTCTCCCCCTGTGCCCCAACCTGCCACTGAGATGCAACCCCCCTCTCAGGACACAGGCACTACCGCCTCATGGCCTGCACCCACACCCTCATCTCCGCTGTCCTCGGCCCCATCCAGCAGTGTAGTTCAGCGCACCGTTCAGCCGTCGCTTGCGCAAGTGTTCGAGCGCAAGTACGCCGCCACGCACCCGCACGCTCAAACGTTAACCGTCCGCATAGCAAAATTCATCAGCCTTGAGATGCTGCCGTATAGGCTTGTGGAAACTGAGTCCTTCAAAAGTATCATGGAGGCGGCGGCCCCGCGCTACTCAGTTCCTAGTCGCCACTACTTTTCCCGATGTGCCGTCCCAGCCCTGCACGACCACGTCTCCCGCAACATTGTGCGCGCCCTCACCAACGCGGTTACTGCCACGGTCCACTTAACTACGGACACGTGGACAAGCACAGGCGGGCAGGGCCACTACATCTCCCTGACGGCACATTGGGTGAATTTAGTGGAGGCTGGGACAGAGTCAGAGCCTGGGACCGCTCACGTCCTACCCACCCCCAGAATTGCGGGCCCCAGCTCGGTGCTGGTATCTGCGGAGGTGTATGCTTCCTCCACTAAAGCACCCTCCTCCTCCTCCTCCTCTGTCTCGCAATCAAGATGTGTTAGCAGCAGCATGTCGCCAGCAGTTGGTGTCGCGCGGTGTGGCAGCACAGCGGTGGGCAAGCGTCAGCAGGCCGTGCTGAAACTACTCAGCTTAGGCGATAAGAGGCACACGGCCCACGAACTGCTGCAGGGTCTGACACAGCAGACCGACCGCTGGCTTGCGCCGCTGAGCCTCCAACCGGGCATGGTCGTGTGTGACAACGGCCGTAACCTGGTGGCGGCTCTGCAGCTCGGCAGCCTCACGCACGTGCCATGCCTGGCCCACGTCTTTAATTTGGTGGTTCAGCGGTTTCTGAAAAGCTACCCACGCTTGTCAGACCTGCTCGTAAAGGCGCGCCGGCTCTGCGCACATTTCCGCAAGTCCCACACGGACGCTGCCACCCTGCGCACCCTGCAACATCACTTTAAGCTGCCAGTGCACCGACTGCTGTGCGACGTGCCCACACGGTGGAACTCTACGCTCCACATGTTGGCCAGGCTCTATGAACAACGTAGAGCTATAGTCGAATACCAACTCCAACATGGGTGGCGCAGTGGGAGTCAGCCTCCTCAATTCCTTTCAGAAGAGTGGGCCTGGTTGGCAGACATCTGCCATGTCCTTGGTAATTTTGAGGAGTCTACCCAGGTGGTGAGCGGCGATGCTACAATCATTAGCGTCACCATTCCTCTGCTATGCATCTTGAGAAATTCCCTGCAAACCATAAAGGCAGCTGCTTTGCGCTCGGAAACGGGGGCGGGGGAAGACAGTATGCCGCTGGATAGTCAGGGCACCCTCCTGTCTATTTCTCAGCGCGTACAGGAGGAGGAGGAGGAGCATGAGGAGGAGGGGGAAGAGACAGCTTGGCCCGCTGCTGACGGTACACCGGCTGATTGCCTGTCATCCTTTCAGCGTGTATGGCCTGAGGAGGAGGAGGAGGAGGATCCTGATAGTGATCTTCCTAGTGAAGACAGCCATGTGTTGCGTACAGGTACCCTGGCACACATGGCTGACTTCATGTTAGGATGCCTTTCTCGTGACCCTCGCGTTGCACGCATTCTGGCCACGACGGATTACTGGGTGTACACACTGCTCGATCCACGGTATAAGGAGAACCTGCCCACTCTGATTCCCGAAGAGGAAAGGGGTTCGAGAGTGTTGCTATACCACAGGACCCTTGCGGACAAGCTGATGGTAAAATTCCCAGCCGACAGCGCTAGTGGCAGAAGGCGCAGTACCGAGGGCAAGGTAGCAGGGGATGTGCGTAGATCGAGCAGCATGTACATCCCAGGCAGTGCAACAGTCTTTAAGGGCCTGGCCAGCTTTATGGCTCCCCACCAAGACTGTGTCACCGCTCCCCAGTCACGGCTGAGTCGGCGGGAGCACTGTAAAAGGATGGTGAGGGAGTATGTAGCGGATCGCACGACCATCCTTGGTGACGCCTCTGCCCCCTACAACTACTGGGTGTCGAAGCTGGACATGTGGCCTGAACTAGCGCTGTATGCCCTGGAGGTGCTTGCTTGTCCTGCGGCTAGCGTCTTGTCGGAGAGGGTGTTTAGTGCGGCTGGGGGAATCATCACAGATAAGCGTAGCCGCTTGTCAACCGACAGTGCCGACAGGCTAACACTCATCAAGATGAACAAAGGCTGGATTTCCCCAGACTTCTGTTCTCCACCAGCGGACAGCAGCGATACGTAAGCAATACGTAGGCTGCACCCGCGGATGGAAGCTACGTTCTCTCTCACCATCCAAAACGGGGACATTTCTGCTTCATCAATCTGTGTCTAATATTCCTCCTCCTCCTCCTCCTCCTGCTCCTCCTCCTGAAACCTCACGTAATCACGCTGAACGGGCAATTTTTCTTAGGGCCACAAGGCTCACTCAAATAATTTTTCAGAACAATTTTTATACGTTTCAATGCGCTTAAAAGCATTGGAACTTTAACTTGAACCAATTTTTCGTTACACTGGGCTGCCTCCAGGCCTAGTTACCACTTAAGCCACATTAACCAAAGCGATTAATGGGTTTCACCTGCCCTCTTGGCTGGCCATGGCCAATTTTTGGGATGTACATTAGTACTGTTGATACAGCAATTTTTGTGGGCCCTCGCCTACAGTGTAATCAAATTAATTTTTAGCCCACCTGCATTACAGCTGACGTTACCTCAGCTGTGTTGGGCAATGCAATGGGATGTTTTTATGTACCGCCGGTGGGTTCCAGGGAGCCACCCATGCTGTAGTTGCACACTGAGTTTTTAATACATCTGTACACTTCTAAAGAACCCGTCTGACTGGGCCATGCAGTGTGGGCCGAAGCCCACCTGTATTACGCACGACATTACTACCTCAGCTGTGTTGGGCAATGCAAAGGGATATTTCTATGTACCGCCGGTGGCTTCCTGGCACCCACCCAGGCAGTGGGTCCACAGGGAGTTTAACCTACATGTGTCCACTTGTAAAGAACCCCAGTCAGACTGGGGCATGCAGTGTGGGCCGAAGCCCACCTGCATTAAGCACGACATTACTACCTCAGCTGTGTTGGGCAATGCAATGGGATATTTCTATGTACCGCCGGTGGCTTCCTGGCACCCACCCAGGCAGTGGGTCCACAGGGAGTTTAACCTACATGTGTCCACTTGTAAAGAACCCCAGTCAGACTGGGGCATGCAGTGTGGGCCGAAGCCCACCTGCATTAAGCACGACATTACTACCTCAGCTGTGTTGGGCAATGCAATGGGATATTTTTATGTACCGCCGGTGGGTTCCAGGGAGCCACCCATGCTGTAGGTGCACACTGAGTTTTTAATACATCTGTACACTTCTAAAGAACCCGTCTGACTGGGCCATGCAGTGTGGGCCGAAGCCCACCTGTATTACGCACGACATTACTACCTCAGCTGTGTTGGGCAATGCAATGGGATATTTCTATGTACCGCCGGTGGCTTCCTGGCACCCACCCAGGCAGTGGGTCCACAGGGAGTTTAACCTACATGTGTCCACTTCTAAAGAACCCCAGTCTGACTGGGGCATGCAGTGTGGGCCGAAGCCCACCTGCATTAAACCTGACATTACCTCAGCTGTGCTGGGCACTGCAATGGGATATATTTATGTACCGCCTGGGGCTTCCTGGGACCCACCCATGCTGTCGGTCCACACGGAGTTGTAACTGCATGTGTCCACTTCTAAAGAACCCCAGTCTGACTGGGGAATGCAATGTGGCCCGAAGCCCTCCTGCATTAAACCTGACATTAGCTTTGCTGTGCTGGGCACTGCAATGGGATATATTTATGTACTGCCGGTGGGTTCCAGGGAGCCACCCATGCTGTCGGTCCACAGGGACTTCACAATAGGGAGTTGTACCTGCCTGTGTCTACTTATAAAAAACCCCAGTCTGACTGGGGCATGCAGTGTGGGCCGAAGCCCACCTGCATTTAATCTGACGTTAGCTCTGCTGTCCAGGGCACTGCAATGGGACACATTTATGTACAGCCGGTGGGTTCCAGGGAGCCACCCATGCTGTGGGTGCACACGGAATTCCCATTGCGGAGTTGTACCTGCCTGTGACTATTTATAAAATACCGCGGTCTGACTGGGGCATGCAGACACCTTGACAGAATGAATAGTGTGTGGCAAATAGGTTCCCCATTGCTATGCCCACGTGTGCAGCTCCTGATGGAGGTGGCACAGGATTGGATTTCTCATTGCTTCTGTACAGCATTGTGGGCTATCGCCCAGCCCCTTTTAAAGAGGGTCGCTGCCTAGCCATACCAACCCTTTGCAGTGTGTGCCTTCGGTTCCTCCTCATGGCAGACGCACTTATAAATAGACATGAGGGTGGTGTGGCATGAGGGCAGCTGAAGGCTGCGCAAGGACACTTTGGTGTGCGCTGTGGACACTGGGTCATGCGGGGGGGGGGGGGGGGTTGGGCAGCATGTAACCCAGGAGAAGTGGCAGCAGAGTGTCATGCAGGCAGTGATTGTGCTTTGTTGGAGGTAGTGTGGTGCTTAGCTAAGGCATGCATTGCTAATGAGGGTTTTTCAGAAGTAAAAATTGTTGGGAGGGGGGGCCCACTCTTGCCGCTATTGTGGCTTAATAGTGGGACCTGGGAACTTGAGATGCAGCCCAACATGTAGCCCCTCGCCTGCCCTATCCGTTGCTGTGTCGTTCCCATCACTTTCTTGAATTGCCCAGATTTTCACAAATGAAAATCTTAGCGAGCATCGGCGATATACAAAAATGCTCGAGTTGCCCATTGACTTCAATGGGGTTCGTTATTCGAAACGAACCCTCGAGCATCGCGAAAATTTCATCTCGAGTAACGAGCACCCGAGCATTTTGGTGCTCGCTCATCTCTAAATAGAACCCATTGATTTTAATAGGTTCATTCTCATTTCTTTTTTTTTTTGTGTGCCCGCAGTGCAGAAAAGTTGAACCAAAGAGCTCCACAGAGGTCTATGGAAGGTGCGCAAGCACACACAGTTGCACGCACGGATATACGCTAGAGTTCTCCTGCTCAAGTGCGGGGGATTGTGCTGGCTGGGTGTGCGTGTGTCAGCCAATCGCTCTGTGTCCGTACACATAAAGCTGTCTTCCCAGGTGTGGGTGTGGGTAGCTGTCTTCCCAGGTGTGGGTAGCTGTCTTCCGAGGTGTGGGTATGGGTAGCTGTCTTCCCAGGTGTGGGTAGCTGTCTTCCCTGGTGTGTGTGTGGACAGCTGTCTTCCCAGGTGTGGGTAGCTGTCTTCCCAGGTGTGGGTGTGGGCAGTTGTCTCTGTTTGTGGTGTGAACAGGTTCTTTGTTTGGTTGCTGCAAGAAAGGTTTGTGTTTGGTTATGTTGCTGGACTCCTGGTTAGTGTAGGGACTAGCGGTATAGCCAGGAGCCATTAAGTGGCCCACTAGCTTCCATATTTTGATCAAAATGTCAACTAATACCTGGCATTTATAGCTTTAACACCTGCTACTAGTGTTTGCATTTTGGCTGCTGTATGGTCTGAATCCAGCTCTGTGTGTCTTCTTATTCTGTCCAGTTTTCCCTGTTGGTGGTGGCATGTTTATGTGTACTATCCTGGGTGCGTGGGTCCTAGGAGCAGCAATGGCCCAGATCCGAAGACCGCTGGGCCGCCCTTTATAGGGGCGATGTCCCCGCTCAGGTAGGTCTGTTTCACTTACACTGAGCAGTGGATAGCAAAAGGTCCAAATCTGTTATAGTTCACCTGGTGTTCCCTATCCGTCTTGGTCACGTTCGTGTGGGTCCGGTGCTTATTGGCTGATACGAACGTGACAATCTGAAGAAGCCTTTATAGTCCTTTCAAATGGTCTGGATTTAGCCCACAATATGGACCAAAAGCCGCTTCTTATTCTGCCACTCTGGAATTCCACACCAAAATCCGCAGATCTAGCTGTAGATTTTGATGTGAAATTGTAGGCAGGTTTAAGCCATTTTCAATTCTGAAGACAGATGCTTTCTTTTTTCAAACTCGCATGTACTAGCATGAAGTTTGAATAGTCCGGAAAAAAACAACCCAGTTCATGCGCTCATATGCTCCATAGCGGTGAGCATATTAGCGCATGCCCCATATATTTTTGCCCTCATGGTGTATCTTATGGGTTAATTCTGCATATGTGAAGGCACCTTTGCGATCAGTAGGGGGAGCAGACTTGGAAAAGGAGATTCTGACTCATTTTAGGTATGCAGCAGTTCAACTAATATGTACTTTGTAAAGAAATGTAACAACCTAATGTATCAGTGAAGGTCAGCCATGATGAACTTTATGTATATGCAGGAAAAAATAAAACCATAGCAAATGCAAAGATTGACAATCTCTAGTAAAAGAAGGTACAGAAGATAATCTGAAGATCCCTGCTAATGTGTGAAAATAATTATTGCTGACTCTACTATTAGAAGATGCTACTCGCACCACTTCATTTAGTTTAATTATAATCATAGATGGAGCCTCCACTTTAAAGATCAGTGAAAGAGGAGAAAAACAAACACTGCTGAGGAATATATCATTAACCTCGCTTCATAAACACACCATCGCGCCGCTCATCTCTACCTGCTCTTAAAATGCTGGCTAATAATTATAGAGGAATCTTTTACACGGTCATATAATCAGTATTTCCCGTGGTCATTTTCACCTAACGTAGGGTTCATTCACATAGGCGTAGGCACATTTTGGCCTTATTTTTCCCATTCCTGCTGTTTTTTACGTGCGCAAGTACCCTGTATATTTTTACACCCAAAAAAAGAAGTGGGCGGGCCAATGTACAACTCTTTGCAAAAAAAATAAGGCACCTAGAAGAAGTCGTCATTTTGCTTCAAAACTCAGCATGCTGTTATGTGTGAGAAACAATAGTGTCTGTAGAACACCATCTTGTTTCCCTTCCGTTTGTTGTAACTTACTTGATACACTATTTAGATATTTTTGTTGAGAAGTTTGCAAGACCCGAAGAAGAAAAAGCTGCAATTGACCTTCCCTCACATAAATGTGTAGCCAATAAGCTGACAAAATATAGACTTTGTCTTGGAGCAAATAGAATACTTTATCATCTGTTTTCGTTTTTTGATCTTCTATACATATATAAACCATAAGAATACTTATAGATTACCAATTAATGATCCAAGACAGCACATGATCGAGAGGCTCAGAAAATGACGCCACTGCACATGCTAAGTTTAGTAATCAGCAATAAAGAGGCATAACAACTTATATTTATGCTAAATCGGGAGACTTTTAGTCACCTGACTTCAATGTATTTGTCTTGAAGGACTATATATTCTTTGGCTGGTCAACAAATAAACAGAATTGCTTCAAAATATAAAAAGAAAGAGATGAAGTATTTCACAGAAATATGTCAAACTCAACTTGGTGTGGGGGCGTGGCATAACCACCATAGAGGAAGGTCGCACTAAAGGAGAGCTCGTCGGAGAACCCTCTAAATTGTGTTATATAACACAATTCTCCGCTACCTTATAGCTCTCCACACCAGCATAAGAGCTCAGGGAGGCATAGAGAACCACAGGAGGATCTGCAGCGCCAGAGGACAGCCTGAAGACGCTGCCACGGGAGAGGCCTGGTGAGCCCACAGAAGCCGGGGGCTAAATTTTCGGCCGCTAACGGCCGCGGCCGATTGCACCTCAGCTGAAGAACCCTACCTGATAAGAGAGTGCTCCCACATCGCCTCCCATAGCAATGGACCTCCAACGGAGCAAAGAGGAAAGAGGAGGCACCTCCGAGACAACGACAGGTGCGGAGGGGGAGTGAATTACCCGCCAGCACAGAAACCCCTGTCACTGACCGGAGCAAGCAAGTGTTAGTTCCGGTGGGTGTTAGAATCCTCTCACTTTGCTTACCCAGAACAGAGCTAACCTCTCCCCCATACAGAGGCCGAATGCCCCATCCCTGGAAGAGACCGTGCAAAGCTCCATTAACAACAGCTGGCCCTATTAGGTCAGCACAAGCATTCACCCTGCAAATAACCAGTGTGAGCCCACCTAGTAATTCATTTTGTGGACCAAGCTACCTGAACAGCCAAGCACAGGCTCTCTTACCCAGTGGTGCTGACCCATGTCCCCCACTCACTGCATACACATGCCGCACATACCCGCTGCATATACTTGATCTGCAGCAAATGGCAACCCCGCACCCCCACTCTCCCCTAAAGTGCACTACCATAAGCACTTATAAGACTTTCTCAAATTACCACAAGCAACAAAGTTGTGCAACAACTATGTTCTGAATCTGCACCCATACTGGTGCCCTACGTAAAAGCAACAGCTCATAATAAACAGCATAATGGTCAAGACAACTAAAGAAAAAACGTTAGGAGCAACTGGACAGATGTCTACTACTAAAAATCAAGCGGACCTGCAATGCTACTTAAAAAAGAGAAGTGCCCAGTCACTGGCCGGTTCATCCAAAAAGAACGCTCCACTAACAACAGAAGATGAAAATCTCACAACATCAGAAATAGAAAGTGACAACGAAACAGAAATGTATGGCGCACATAGATCCAATATATCTAAGAACTTCCTCAAAAAGGCACTAGCGCAAGCTATACATCCAGTCCTAAAGGAATTAACAGAAATAAAAGCAGAAATTCTGCAAATAGGCAACAGAGTGGAAGACTTACAGAACACCTGCACAGACCTTATCACGCAATCAAACGACTTATCGGACCACATGGAAACGCAGAGAGATCAGATTGACAGAGCATTAACCCAGATCGAGGACCAGGAAAACAGGAACCGCAGACGCAACATCAGAATTAAAGGCCTCTCTGAATCTGTCACATCTGAATCCCTCAGAAACATGGCCACATCCCTGTTCTCCGATCTACTAGGTGAGGAACGTGCCAAATTGATCACCATTGAAAGGATACACAGAGCACTCAGGCCCAAACCAAGGGCGGGTGATCCCCCAAGGGATATAATCTGTGGTCTCCTCTCTTTCAATAACACACACACACAATCCTGGCGGCCTCCAGAAACAGAGACCAAATAAAATATCAAGATGATGACATCCAGTTATACCAAGACCTAGCGCCTTCCACCCTCGCAAAAAGAAGACAACTGAAACCCCTTCTTGAGGTGCTTAGAGCAAAAAACCTACAGTACACATGGTTATTTCCATTTGGACTGGCGATACTTAAAGATGGCAAACGCATTACCATACACACACCAACAGACTTAGGGAAAGTCTGGAAGGCACTGAACATAGAACCAATTCAGGTCCCCTCATGGATGCCTCTTGGAGAAAAAGAAGAATACAAGAAAACAGAGAAACAGGCACCTTGGAAGGAGGTGTCACGTTCCAAAACTCAACTTGGTGTAATTAACATATTCCTCCCCCCTTTAGTGCTGCATCCTAATTTATAGTGTTAAAGGGGTTGTCCCGCGCCGAAACGGGTTTTTTTTTTTTCAACCCCCCCCCCCGTTCGGCGCGAGACAACCCCGATGCAGGGAAGTAAAGAAAGCTTACCGGAGCGCTTACCTTAATCCCCGCGCTCCGGTGACTTCAATACTTACCGCTGAAGATGGCCGCCGGGATCCTCTGTCTCCGTGGACCGCAGCTCTTCTGTGCGGTCCATTGCCGATTCCAGCCTCCTGATTGGCTGGAATCGGCACGTGACGGGGCGGAGCTACACGGAGCCGCTCTCTGGCACGAGCGGCTCCATAGAAGACTGCAGAAGACCTGGACTGCGCAAGCGCGGCTAATTTGGCCATCGGAGGGCGAAAATTAGTCGGCTCCATGGGAACGAGGACGCTAGCAACGGATAACAGGTAAGTATAAAACTTTTTATAACTTCTGTATGGCTCATAATTAATGCACAATGTACATTACAAAGTGCATTATTATGGCCATACAGAAGTGTATAGACCCACTTGCTGCCGCGGGACAACCCCTTTAAGTAAAACCGAACATATTCTTGGAAAACTGGTGCTGATAACGTCAAGGTCGCCAGTCTGGATTTCTTGTCACAAGTTGATTAACAACCAAGGGTATTTTCCACCCCTTTGGCAAAGCTAAAATAGTCATCTCTGAAAATGCTCTAGTTATGGAAAATTACAAGTTTATGTCAGAGTGAAGCATATAAGATGGATACAAGATACAAAATAAATACATATTTGCTGCCCTAACAGCTCAAACAAAAACTGACTGGTAAATTAATGGTTAATTGGCTCTTTAGTAAATAGCCTCTAAATTAGTGGAAATTAAACTGAGTACATTGGGTATAGGGAGCGATGGATTATAAGTAGGACAGTCTCCGGACAGTGCTACAGAATATATTAATAAGCATGAAAGTGAGAAGCAAGAAAATATGCAAAAACATATTCACATGAAAAAGGGTGCTTGAGTATCTCTTTCAGATAAGATGAAACAAGGGGATTAGTCGTAAAGATTACTAAACTTGAACTAAGGCAATGCTCCAAAAGTGAAAACTGACAAATGAATATATTTCTGTAATAAATATGCTGATAACAGATGACTGAGAAGAGGAACCCTACTGTGCCAGAATTAGACACAGCACAGTGCCTGCTATGTAATACGAAAAATGCTAAACTTTACTTTGGGTGGACATTAGAGATGAGCGAGCATACTCGATAAGGCAAACTACTCGAGCAAGTAGTGCCTTATTCGAGTACCTGCCCTCTCGTCTCTAAAGATTTGGGTGCCGGCAAGGGGCAGGGAGCGACGGGAGAGAGCTGGAAGGAACGGAGGGGAGATTTCTCTCTCCCTCTCTCCCCCCCCCCCCGCTCCCCCCTGCTCACCGCCGCAACTCACCTGTCACCCGCGCCGGCAGCCGAATCTTTAGAGATGAGCGGGCAGGTAACTCGAATAAGGCACTACTCGCTCGAGTAGTTTGCCTTATCGAGTATGCTCGCTCATCTCTAGTGGACATCATGTGCAGAAATGTTGCTTTATTGATCTTAAAAGTAAATGACAGGATTGTGTTCTAATATATTTGCTCTCATAAACCTTGTTAATATTTGGTATATACTGACATTAATAATTTGACTTTAACTAATGAAGCCATTTGAAAGCAATTAACTCACTTTTAAATTGCATTATGATGAATTATGAAACACCACCTTTAGATATACGTAGAAGATTACTTTGTCTCTTTTATGTCTAAATTATTGATAATTCTATTACAGTTTCACTGTGGAGTTATACCGGGTTATTACAAATGATCTTCCTGATTTGAAACCCTCATAACTCACGTTTAATGACACTCAGATACATAAATTTGATATTAATAGAAACAGAAACTCAAATATTGTCACTTAGCAAAACTGTCTACTATAAGACCGCCCCTATTGGCCATAGCATCCAAATGTTTGCAGTGCAGCTTTCATTTCTCAAGCTGCTGATGTAAAATGAATGCTGCACTGTGATTGGTTGCTATGTGCAATAAGTACAGTGTTATTTGTAATAATCTGTATTTCTTAAAAAATACTTGTAATTATTCGAAAATTATAGTACTAGTGTTTCTGGTAGCGCAATGCTCTTCTACATGTACATCACTCACACACAGCTCTGCTACATGCATGTCACACCCACAGCTCTGCTACGTTGCTTTTGCATATGAGCTGCACGTGATTTACAAACTTCAGCAGCTCGCTGAGGAGGCATGTTGGCTCGTTGTTTTCGCATATAAGCTGCACGAGATTTATGAACTTCAGCTGGTGGCTGAGGTGACATCGTGGCCTGTCACTGTGTCATGTAAGCTGCATTAGCTTTACAGCGGCGTTGAAACCTCTGTGGTGACATGTTTACAAGATAGCAATGATTTGTTTCAACACTGGACAGCAGTTGACGGTTAGATGAAGGCTCCACTGGTGTTGGCGGCATTAGCACTTGAGATGACATGATATCACGCTCAGGAACTGTAAAGATAGTGGGGAAGGACTATGCTTCAATGTTGTTGTCAATATGCACCACCAGCTATGTATGTGGACATTTGTGAGGTGTCATTTATTGGAGTCTCCACACAGGTGTGCAGCTGTCTCACAACATATAAACTGCCAGACTGAGTACTGCTGTATCCATAGCAGCTGAGGCTACGGGAGTTTGTGGGAGATGTAGACCACCCATAATCCCTCATTCAGCTCAGAGACCATGTGACTTATAACATGACGGTGACATCACAGGTCCTGTCAGCACACAGGTATGTTGCTATACATTTGTGAGGTGTCATTAATTGGAGTCTCCACACAAGTGTGCAGCAGTTTCGCAACCAGGTACAAACTTCCAGACTGAGTACTGCTGTATCCATAGCAACTGAGACCACAGGGGTTTGTGGGGGATGTAGTCCACCCATAATCCCTCATTCAGTGCACAAGGAGGAAAAAGGACCTGTGATGACATCCCTGCCATGTGATCAGGAGGGGAGTTAAGAGACGGTAATATCTGACATCATAGGTGCTGTCAGGCTCTGCATGTGACTAACACATCACACACAAACAGATTGACGGACAAGTGGTTGTTAGCACTTTGATTGGGAAATTACAACTGTTTCAAACATGATCAGTTTCAGAATCAAAACTCTGCATATAGTAATAGGCAATACTAGGAATTCAAAATTCCCATTGGATCCTACTTTTTATGACACCCTGTAGTCCTGCTATTAGTTTTCCCATTAGTGTACATTACACTTATATAAGTATGGCATGATATTTTTATTGTCATCAGTCCTAATGGAAGACATCTATGAAGGTGTTGACATTTTGAAAGTGTGCTATTTTTGAGTCTTGATACCTTCATCACCTTCAGACACGATGCATTAGCACTAGAGATGAGCGAACGTACTCGGTTCGGGTGTTTTTGGACCCGAGCACCGCTTTTTCCGAAGTAACTGACTACTCGGACAAAAAGATTCGGGGGGTGGCGGGGGCGGCATGGTGGAGTGGGGGGTAGCAGTGGGGAACAGGGGGGAGCTCTCTCTCCCCCCCCCCACTCCCCTCTGCAACCCCCGGCGCACCCCAGGCGCACCCCGAATCTTTTCGTCCAAGTAGTCGGTTACTCGGAAAAAGCGGTGCTCAGGTCCAAAAACACCCGAACCGAGTACGTTCGCTCATCTCTAATTAGCACTTAAAATGTTTAGTCTGAAACACAAGTGTCAAGAAATGGCACAGTGAATTTAAAGATATCTTAAAGCATATACTGGTAAGTATATATATTTGTAATTATGCATATAGGCAATATTACATAAACATATTCTAATGCAATACCTACAAGCACAGATGCAGAGTTATATAAATCCAGTAATGTGTCCCCATATAGAGCAAAACAGCAAAAACAAATTGCAACAAATTGCATCACACATGCGTGCAGATGCGAATTTCATGCGAGTGCAATGCAATTTTTTAATTTTCTAAAGAAATAACATGCGATTTTGACAGTGCAGTAGGAAAAAGAAAATCAACACATTACCAAATGTCCTGATATTTTAGAATTGTAGATTTCAACTACCCTAAATTTTACTCGACTGCATTTGTCAACTGATGATGAAAAAACAGTTCCCCCCATTAATCATGAGAATGCAGCTAGCAACTTAATATAAATAGGTTTCAATGAATCGGACGATTTCTTCTCTAAATAATTTAATGATTCTCTTACTTTGATAGATCTATGTAATACAGGTCTACGGTGATATAAATGATAGATTCAAGAAGAGAAAAATAACAACGCAACTTGCTTTTATGTGTTTTAAGTAGAGATGAGCGAGCGTACTCGGAAAAGCACTACTCGCTCGAGTAATTTGCTTTATCCCAGTATCGCTGTGCTCGTCCCTGAAGATTCGGGTGCCGCTGCGGCTGACAGGTGAGTCGCAGCGGGGAGCAGGGGAGAGCGGGTGGGAGAGAGGGAGAGAAAGATCTCCCCTCCGTTCCTCCCCGCTCTCCCCTGCAGCTCCCCGCTCCGTGCCGGCACCCGAATCTTCAGGGACGAGCACAGCGATACTCGGATAAAGCAAATTACTCGAGCGAGTAGTGCTTTTCCGAGTACGCTCGCTCATCCCTAGTTTTAAGTCGTGATGTACAGCATTACATCCTTGGACGTGCAATGCCGCTGCATTCCATTTTTTTTCTCCAATGCATTTGAAATAAAAATAAAGTGACAAACATATTTATTTTACACATTTAGGGCTCATTCACGTGAGGGAATTTATGCAGCTAAGTTAGCCACTAGAGATGAGCGAGCGTACTCATTAAGGACAGATACTCAAGCTAGTATCGTCCTTTTCGAGTACTTGCCTGCTCGCCCGTAAAGATTTAGGTGCCGGCAGGAGTGAGCGCTGTGTTGCGAGAGTGAGCAGCAGGGAACGGGGGGGGGGGGGGGGGGGGAGAGACAGAGTGAGATCTCCCTCCCCGCTCTTCCCCGCCGCCCCCCGGCCACCGCCGGCACCCGAATCTTTGCGGTCAAGCAGGCAGGTACTCGAAAAGGATGATACTCACTCGAGTATCTGTTCTTAACGAGTATGCTTGCTTATCTCTATTAGCCACGCAAAAGAAATTTGACTATTAGAACCCATGGTTTCCTATTCAGACGAAAGAATTTCAGGAGCGTAAGAAAACAAATCGCACCTAGAAAAATAGAACATCAGCAACTGAAATTCCCTGATGCACAAAAAAATAGGTCTTGACTAGAGATGAGCGAGCACCAAAATGCTCGGGTGCTCGTTACTTGGGATGAAATTTTCGCGATGCTCGAGGGTTCGTTTTGAGTAACGAACCCCATTGAAGTCAATGGGCGACTTGAGCATTTTTGTATTTCGCCGATGCTAGCTAAGGTTTCCATTTGTGAAAATCTGGGCAATTCAAGAAAGTGATGGGAACGACACAGCAACGGATAGGGCAGGCGAGGGGCTACATGTTGGGCTGCATCTCAAGTTCACAGGTCCCACTATTAAGCCACAATAGCGGCAAGAGTGCCCCCCCCTCCCAACAACTTTTACTTCTGAAAAGCCCTCATTAGCAATGCATACCTTAGCTAAGCACCACACTACCTCCAACAAAGCACAATCACTGCCTGCATGACAATCCGCTGCCACTTCTCCTGGGTTACATGCTGCCCAACCCCCCCCCCCCCCCCCCGCACGACGCAGTGTCCACAGCGCACACCAAAGTGTCCCTGCGCAGCCTTCAGCTGCACTCATGCCACACGCTGGCCTCATAGCCACACCACCCTCATGTCTATTTATAAGTGCGTCTGCCATGAGGAGGAACCGCAGGCACACACTGCAGAGGGTTGGCACGGCTAGGCGGCGACCATCTTTAAAAGGGGCGGGGCGATAGCCCACAATGCTGTACAGAAGCAATGAGAAATATAATCCTGTGCCACCGCCATCAGGAGCTGCACACGTGGGCATAGCAATGGGGAACCTATGTGCCACACTATTCATTCTGTCAAGGTATCTGCATGCCCCAGTCAGACTGCGGTTTTTTATAAATAGTCACAGGCAGGTACAACTGGGAATCCCCAACTCCGCAATGGGAATTCCGTGTGCACCCACAGCATGGGTGGCTCCCTGGAACCCACCGGCTGTACATAAATGTATCCCATTGCAGTGCCCATCACAGCTGAGGTAAGGTCCGATTAAATGCAGGTGGGCTTCGGCCAACACTGCATGCCCCAACCTGACCGGGGTTTTTAATTCATAGACACAGGCAGGTACAACTCCCTATTGTGAAGTCCCTGTGGACCGACAGCATGGGTGGGTGCCAGGAAGCCACCGGCGGTACATAAATATATCCCATTGCATTGCCCATCACAGCTGAGGTAATGTCATGTTTAATGCAGGTGGGCTTCGGCCCACACTGCATGCCCCAGTCAGACTGGGGTTCTTTAGAAGTGGACACATGCAGTTACAACTCCGTGGGGACCGACAGCATGGGTGGGTGCCAGGAAGCCACCGGCGGTACATAAATATATCCCATTGCATTGCCCATCACAGCTGAGGTAATGTCATGTTTAATGCAGGTGGGCTTCGGCCCACACTGCATGCCCCAGTCAGACTGGGGTTCTTTAGAAGTGGACACATGCAGTTACAACTCCGTGTGGACCGACAGCATGGGTGGCTCCCTGGAACCCACCGGCTGTACATAAATGTATCCCATTGCAGTGCCCATCACAGCTGCTGTAACGTCAGCTTTAATGCAGGTGGGCAAAAAATTAATTGGATTACACTGTAGGCGAGGGCCCCAAAAAATTGGTGTACCAACAGTACTAATGTACGTCAGAAAAATTGCCCATGCCCATCCAAGAGGGCAGGTGAAACCTATTAATCGTTTTGGTTAATGTGGCTTAATTTGTAACTAGGCCTGGAGGCAGCCCAGTTAAAATAAAAATTGGTTCAGGTGCAAGTTTCAACGCTTTAATGAGCATTGAAACGTATAAAAATTGTTTACAAAAATTATATGACTGAGCCTTGTGGGCCAAAGAAAAATTGCCCGTTCGGCGTGCTTACGTGAGGTTTCAGGAGGAGGAGCAGGAGGAGGATGAATATTATACACAGATTGATGAAGCTAAAAGGTCCACGTTTTTTATGGTGATAGAGAACAATGCTTCCATCCGCGGGTGCAGCCTACGTATTGCTTACGTATCGCTGCTGTCTGCTGGTGGAGAAGAGAAGTCTGGGGAAATCCAGGCTTTGTTCATCTTGATGAGTGTAAGCCTGTCGGCACTGTCGGTTGACAGGCGGGTACGCTTATCTGTGATGATTCCCCCAGCCGCACTAAACACCCTCTCTGACAAGACGCTAACTGCAGGACAAGCAAGCACCTCCAGGGCATACAGCGCGAGTTCAGGCCACGTGTCCAGCTTCGACACCCAGTAGTTGTAGGGGGCAGAGGCGTCACAGAGGACGGTCGTGCGATCGGCTACGTACTCCCTCACCATCCTTTTACAGTGCTCCCGCCGACTCAGCCTTGACTGGAGAGCGGTGACACAGTCTTGCTGGGGAGCCAGAAAGCTGTCAAAGGACTTAGAGAGTGTTCCCCTGCCTGTGCTGTACATGCTGCCTGATCTCCGCGCCTCCCCTGCTACCTGGCCCTCGGAACTGCGCCTTCTGCCACTAGCGCTGTCGGATGGGAATTTTACTATCAGTTTGTCCGCCAGGGTCCTGTGGTATAGCATCACTCTTGAACCCCTTTACTCTTCGGGTATGAGAGTGGAAAGGTTCTCCTTATACCGTGGGTCGAGCAGTGTGTACACCCAGTAATCCGTAGTGGCCAGAATGCGTGTAACGCGAGGGTCACGAGAAAGGCATCCTAACATGAAGTCAGCCATGTGTGCCAGGGTACCTGTACGCAACACATGGCTGTCCTCACTAGGAAGATCACTTTCAGGATCCTCCTCCTCCTCCTCCTCAGGCCATACACGCTGAAAGGATGACAGGCAAGCAGCATGGGTACCCTCAGCAGTGGGCCAAGCTGTCTCTTCCCCCTCCTCCTCATCCTCCTCCCCCTCCTCCTCCTCCTCCTCAACGCGCTGAGATATAGACAGGAGGGTGCTCTGACTATCCAGCGGCATACTGTCTTCCCCCGCCTCTGTTTACAAGCGCAAAGCGTCTGCCTTTATGCTTTGCAGGGAACTTCTCAAGAGGCATAGCAGAGGAATGGTGACGCTAATGATTGCAGCATCGCCGCTCACCATCTGGGTAGACTCCTCAAAGTTTCCAAGAACCTAGCAGATGGCTGCCAACCAGGCCCACTCTTCTGTAAAGAATTGAGGAGGCTGAATCCCACTGCGCCACCCATGTTGGAGTTGGTATTCCACTATAGCTCTACGCTGCTCATAGAGCCTGGCCAACATGTGGAGCATAGAGTTCCACCGTGTGGGCACGTCGCACAGCAGTCGGTGCACTGGCAGATGAAACCGATGTTGCAGGGTGCGCAGGGTGGCAGCGTCCGTGTGGGACTTGCGGAAATGTGCGCAGAGCCGGCGCACCTTTCCGAGCAGGTCTGACAAGCGTGGGTAGCTTTTCAGAAAGCGCTGAGCCACCAAATTAAAGACGTGGGCCAGGCATGGCACGTGCGTGAGGCTGCCGAGCGGCAGAGCCGCCACCAGGTTACGGCCGTTGTCACACACGACCATGCCCGGTTGGAGGCTCAGCGGCGCAAGCCAGCGGTCGGTCTGCTCTGTCAGACCCAGAAGCAGTTCGTGGGCTTTCTGCCTCTTCTCTCCTAAGCTGAGTAGTTTCAGCACGGCCTGCTGACGCTTGCCCACCGCTGTGCTGCCAGGACGCACGACACCGACTACTGGCGACGTGCTGCTGCTGACACATCTTGATTGCGAGACAGAGGTTGCGTAGGAGGAGGAGGGTGGTTTAGTGGACGAAGCATACACCGCCGCAGATACCACCACCGAGCTGGGGCCCGCAATTCTGGGGGTGGGTAGGACGTGAGCGGTCCCAGGCACTGACTCTGTCCCAGCCTCCACTAAATTCACCCAATCTGCCGTCAGGGAGATATAGTGGCCCTGCCCGCCTGTGCTTGTCCACGTGTCCGTTGTTAAGTGGACCTTGCCAGTAACCGCGTTGGTGAGGGCGCGTACAATGTTGCGGGAGACGTGGTCGTGCAGGGCTGGGATGGCACATCGGAAAAAATAGTGGCGACTGGGAACTGAGTAGCGCGGGGCCGCCGCTGCCATCATACCTTTGAAAGCCTCCGTTTCCACAACCCTATACAGCAGCATCTCCAGGCTGATCAATTTGGCTATGTGCACGTTTAACGCTTGAGCGTGCGGATGCGTGGTGGCGTACTTGCGCTTGCGCTCAAACAGTTGCGCTAGCGACGTCTGGACGCTGCGCTGAGAGACATTGGTGGATGGGGCCGAGCACAGCGGAGGTGAGGGTGTGGGTGCAGGCCAGGAGACGGTAGTGCCTGTGTCCTGAGAGGGGGGTTGGATCTCAGTGGCAGATTGGGGCACAGGGGGAGAGGCAGCGGTGCAAACCGGAGGCGTTGAACGGCCTTCGTCCCACCTTGTGGGGTGCTTGGCCATCATATGCCTGCGCATGCTGGTGGTGGTGGCTCCCCGGCTGATCTTGGCGCGACAAAGGTTGCACACCACTGTTCGTTGGTCGTCTGCACTCTCAGTGAAAAACTGCCAGACCTTTGAGCACCTCAGCCTCTGCAGGGTGGCATGGCGCGAGGGGACGCTTTGGGAAACAGTTGGTGGATTATTCGGTCTGGCCCTGCCTCTACCCCTGGCCACCGCACTGCCTCTTCCAACCTGCCCTGCTGCTGCACTTGCCTCCCCCTCTGAAGACCTGTCCTCAGTAGGCTTAGCAAACCAGGTGTGGTCAGTCACCTCATCGTCCTGCTGCTCTTCCTCCGAATCCTCTGTGAGCTCCTCCCTCGGACTTACTGCAATTACTACTATCTGAGTGATAGACAATTGTGTCTCATCGTCATCGTCCTCCTCACCCACTGAAAGCTCTTGAGACAGTTGCCGGAAGTCCCCAGCCTCATCCCCCGGACCCCGGGAACTTTCCAAAGGTTGGGCATCGGTCACGACAAACTCCTCCGGTGGGAGAGGAACCATTGCTGCCCATTCTGGGCAGGGGCCCGAGAACAGTTCCTGGGAGTCTGCCTGCTCCTCAGAATGTGTCATTGTAATGGAGTGAGAAGGCTGGGAGGAAGGAGGAATAGCAGCCAGAGAATTCAGAGTTGCAGCAGTGGACTGCGCAGAAGTCTGGGTGGTCGATAGATTGCTGGATGCACTTTCTGCCATCCACGACAGGACCTGCTCATACTGCTCATTTTCTAATAAAGGTCTACCGCATGGACCCATTAATTATGAGATGAATGTGGGGACGCCAGAAACGTGCCTCTCTCCTAATCCCGCAGCAGTCGGCTGCGATACACCTGGATCAGGAGCTCGGCCTGTGCCCACACCCTGACTTGGGCCTCCGCGTCCTCGCCCGCGTCCCCGTCCTCAAGGCCTACCCCTACCCCTCAGCATGCTGTATTACCAGTAGTGCAGAAACAGAACGCTGTAATTAAATGTTCCGCTTATTGGCCTGTCGTTGGAGGCTGACTTCGCTTACGGAACGCACAGCAGAGCCAGGAAATAATTTTTCGCAAGCCTGCTGTAACACTTAGCTGGCTGCGTATGAATTAGGACAACTACCCCCAGCAGAGACGCAGTACACTGAGGTCGGTCACAGGCAGCCCAAATAGATTTTGTTTCCCAAATTTTTTGGGAAAAGCCCACTGCCTATATAGACTGTATATGTCTTTCACTGTCCCTGCCTCACCACTACTGGCCCTGGACTATGTAAAATTAGTGCAGACTGTTTCACTCTGGACAGGAATACAGCGGTGATGTAAGAGGCAACGCAGAGCCAGGAAAGAATTTTGCGCAAGCCTGCTGTAACACTTAGCTGGCTGCGTATGAATTAGGACAACTACCCCCAGCAGAGACGCAGTACACTGAGGTCGGTCACAGGCAGCCCAAATAGATTTTGTTTCCCAAATTTTTTGGGAAAAGCCCACTGCCTATATAGACTGTATATGTCTTTCACTGTCCCTGCCTCACCACTACTGGCCCTGGACTATGTAAAATTACTGCAGACTGTTTCACTCTGGACAGGAATACAGCGGTGATGTAAGAGGCAACGCAGAGCCAGGAAAGAATTTTGCGCAAGCCTGCTGTAACGCTTAGCTGGCTGCGTATGAATTAGGACAACTACCCCCAGCAGAGACGCAGTACACTGAGGACGGTCACAGGCAGCCCAAATAGATTTTTTTCCCAATTTTTTTGGAAAAGCCCACTGCCTATATAGACTGGATATGTCTTTCACTGTCCCTGCCTCACCACCACTACTGGCCCTGGACTACGTAAAATTACTGCAGACTGTTTCACTCTGGACAGGATGACAGCGGTGATGTAAGAGGCAACGCAGAGCCAGGAAAGAATTTTGCGCAAGCCTGCTGTAACACTTAGCTGGCTGCGTATGAATTAGGACAACTACCCCCAGCAGAGACGCAGTACAGTCAGGACGGTCACAGGCGGCCCAAATAAAAAAATTTTCCCAAATTTAGGGTGGTTTCACATCTGTGCTTGGGGGTCCTGCTTTTCTGCTCCATTTAGGGCCTCTCTTCTCCATACAGGGAGCCCAGTACTATGAATAAAGCATTATAGTTGGGTTCATGTTACAGATTTGTATTGGGGCCCGAAGCTTCATGTTACACCTCTCGTGACATTTCTGTACAATGCTGTAGAAAAGTTAATACTATATAAGCAACTGGGAACAAATCTTATTCAGCAGTAAATAGTATATACTTCTAACCCTACATTACAAATACATGTCTTTTATAACTTAAAAGTCACTTTGTTTAAAACACTAACAGTAAACATTGTGGGTTCCAATCATAAAAGTTTTGATCTAGATCTTAAGGAAAGCATTTATACTTACGATTAATTACAACCTGATAATTAAGTTTGCTTTCACCCAACAACCTAAATCTGTCAGATACTGAACAGACCCTTAAATAAAATGGATGATATTGCGAGATTATGTTGCTTGGGGCTTTGCGCTTCTCTGTGATATGTTTGGTGTCTGGTTTGTTTTACTGCGCACTGTCTGTACATTCCTTACAGAAGTTAAATATGACACATCTTAAAGACGAGGTTATAATCAGAGCCACACTGGCAAATCACACAGGATATCACGTCGTATAAAATATTCCGCTGCTCAGAGGTATAAAAATGACAAACAATTCTGCATAGCTTACATGACTGCGGTCTTTTTGAGAAAAAGGCAAGAGATGATTTTAAAAAAAAAGTTTTCACCAAATTATCTATCATGAATATTTTTATATATTTAAAGGGTAACTCTTTAACCCCCATGCTCCCTGCAGGTAAGGAATTATGTATAAACTGCCTTAAAGGGACCTATTCTTTATGCTGTCGTACATAAGGCTACATTAACACTTCAGTATTCTGGTCAATATTTGCAAGTCAAAACCAGAAGTTGATCCAAAATATTGAAGCAGTACAAACTTTCCATTATACTTTCTCACTGAAGGTTCCCTTTATGGTTTTGGTTCACAAATAATGATGCATAATATTGAATAGGATACTACCATGAGAATGGGGGCCAAAGTCGGGACAGACATACCGATCCCAGTGATACTTATCGGGTAAAGCGCTGTGGAGTTTTCATAACTTGCATTTTTATACACGCGCCCAAGGTCAAAATAAGTGTCACAGTGGCTGCTAGTTTTGCCAACACATCATAATTGACATGTTTCTGGCTATGTAAAACCTCAAAAGTTGTCAATTATGATGTGTGGGCAGAATTAGCAGCCACTGCGACTCTTTTCTGTCTGCTGGTTCATGTATACAGATACAAGTTATAAGAAAACCACAGCGCTTTCGCCTATAAGTGATGTTCCACTGGTATCGGCGTGCCTATCACTACTTGATGCTGCCCATAGTGAAGGCAGCATAAAGGACATGGTGGGTTCCCTTTTAGGGCGCCCACCCACTGGCGTTTGCGATTTTCGTGCGTGAAAAACGCCGCGTTTTCACGGCGTTTTCGCGGCTTTTCCATCAATTTCCATTGACTTTCATGGGTGCATTAGGAGAAAAATAAGGACACATATGCAACTGACAGTTCCTATGTTAAAAAACGCAACGCAACGCAAAACGCCAGTGGACAGGAGTACATTCAATTCTAATTGCTCTGCAGGAAAAACGCAAAACGCAAAGAAAAAAAAATCGCCAGTGGGTGGGCGCCCTTAAGGAGTTAACTGGATTAGAAGTTAGAAGATCCCTTTTCGAGTTACTTATTAGGGAGTTCTAAGGTAAATTGGATTCCTTATTCAGGCATTTTCTGTCATTGTAAGGATCTAGCATGTATGGTCATTATTGATTGCAATGATGTAATACCTCATTTACCCTGTGGGGGTGCTTTAGGAAACCCGAACAATTGTGGAAAGCAGAAGACAGCTGCAGTACCCAGGAATAGGACATCTTGTGATCAACTTATCCTTAGGAGGTCTGTCAAACATAATCAGAACGTCCAAAACAGAAAAGAGTTCCACTCCTTCCCACTCAATAACATACATTTACATAATAGGCAAGTGGGCCTGAATGCAAATACCATACAATTATGATGCAATGATGGTATGGACCCACACTATCTTCATGGGGTGTCAGCAGTAACATACAGCTGACACCCTGCCACAGCACCCAGGATTGTAAATAGCTTTGATCCTGGCTCTTTAACACCTTAGTTGTTGTGGTCAATAGTGACCATGGCTTCTAAGGGGTTCGAAAGACCTATTTTTACCCCATCAGTCTCCCGCAACATGGTCGCAGAGTACCGATGGGTCATCATGACAGCCTTCTGAAGACCCCTCGGTCAGCCATTTTCATACACCTATTAGGCTCTGCCAGAAGTACTGCGGTAAATCAAATCAGTAATCAAGAGGAAAAAAATCGCTGCATCCTTCCCTTAAGGGTCGAAAGAGCCGCATCCTTAAAGAGTTAAGTCAAGGACTAATTTTGTCTCTTAAAAAGAAAAGCCATTAAAAAAAGTTTATGTGTTACCATTTCAAAATTAAAGACCCTGATGCTTTGTACCAATGTGCCAATTGTAGACTTCCTTCACACAAACACATTTTTGTGTGGCATTTTTTGACTCCCAAAAATATATAAAAAGCCAGTGATATGTTTAAAATGATAGAGTATAAGAGCGCTCTATACCTCCCAGTGCCGTATCGGTGAAGGTTACTAAATAACAATTCTTCTGAATATATTTCTGTCTCAGAGGAGATTTGTATAGATTTTGATTGTATAGACTGAAGAGAGGCTCCGTAAATCCTAAAACTGCTTGTTGTGCATTTCATAATGCAAAATAGAATCTGTAAATTCTGCTTATCCTTAAAGTTCCTTTACATAAGTGCCTGACAGCCGCCCCACCTGCGCTTTACAGAGGAGCGGTGATTCACAGTAGATAGGAGTCATTCAAATATTAAGCGGCTCCTGCTTACACGGCCTGGTAGTTGCTTGGTTTTTAGTTTTGCTACGACAAGTGAGCAATTTCTTGCCAAGTGCTCCATCAATAGCTGCATATACACAGGGTGATTATCGCCTGAATTTGCTGTTTCCAGCTAGAATTCAAATGATAATTGCGATGTGTGAAGGTACCTTTAGCATGGAATGGCATGAAGAGTTTATTCATATAATCACCAATAGTACATAATGGCTTATTCTAGTTGTGCCTTTTTCTAAAAGTAGAATCCTAAAACAAGCAAAAACTGGTGGAACACCTCCTTGGATAGAATGGTAAAACAATTAGAACAAATGATAGGAAAAATCTCGCTCACCTTGTGCTGTTGTGCAAGGAACACATCTATGATGGTGCAATAATCACTGCATGGGTGATCAACGCTTGGAACAGATTACCACTGGAGGTGGTGAGTTTTCCTTCAATGGAAGTCTTCAAGCAGAGACTGGACAGACATATGTCTGGAATGATTTAGTGATCCTGCATTGAACAGGGGGTTGGACCCGATGACCGTGGAGGTCCCTTCAACTTTGCCATTCTATGATTCTATGCCTTCACCTACATAGTAACATAGTATGTAAGGCCAAATGAAGACAATGTCCACCTAGTCCAGCCTGTTTATCCTTTTATGTTGTTGATCCAGAGGAAGGCAAAAAAACCACAAGAGGCAGGAGCCAATAAGCCCTTTTGGGGGAAAATTCCTTCCCAACTCCCTAATGGCAATCAGACCTATCCCTGGATCAACCCCTAATAGTTCCTACATGCCTCTATACCCGGATTAACAATTAACCTAAGATTTATATCCTGTAATATCCTTCCACTCTAGAAAGACATCAAGTCCCCTTTTAAACTCCTCTATGGATTTTGCCATTACCACATCCTCAGGCAGAGAGTTTCACAGTCTCACTGCTCTTATAGTAAAGAACCCTTTTCTGTGTTGGCAATGAAACCTGCTTTCTTCTAGTCGTAGCGGAAGCCCTCTCGTTACTGTTGCAGTCCTGGGTATAAACAGATCATGGGAAAGATCCTTGTATTGTCCCCTCATGTATTTATACATAGTTATTTGATCACCCCTTAGTCGTCTTTTTTCCAGGGTAAATAATCCCAATTTGGATAGCCTCTCTGGGTATTCCAGTCCCTTCCTTCCATGTATTAGTTTAGTTGCCCTTCTTTGAACCCCCTCAAGCACTGCAACATCTTTCCTGAGCACCGGTGACCAGAACTGTGCGCAGTATTCCATGTGAGGCCTGACAAGAGCCTTATATAGTGGGAGGATAATGTTCTCGTCCCTCGCCCCTATACCTCTCTTAATGCACCCCAAGACTCTATTAGCTTTTGCAGCAGATGATCGGCACTGGTTACTCCAGTCCACAATCCACCAGTACCCCCAGGTCTTTTTCCGTATCACTTTTCCCTAGCAGTACCCCATTTAATGTATATTGGTGACATCCGTTTCTCCTGCCCATGTGCATAACCTTAAATTTATCAATATTGAACTTCATTTGCCATTATTCTGCCCAAGCCCCCAGCTTATCTAGGCCTATTCGTGGCTGTACCTTGTCCTCCTTTGCATTGATTATAGTGTATAATTTTGTGTCATCTGCAAATATTGATATTTTACTGTGTAGCCCCTCTATCAGGTCGTTGATAAATATATTAAACACAATGGGGCCTAATACTGAACCTTGTGGCACCCCACTAGTAATGGTGGCCCAATCAGAGTATGAACCGTTTATTACCACCCTCTGCTTTCTATCTCTGAGCCAATTCTTTATCCAACTACACACGTTTTCACCCAGACCGAGCTGTCTCATTTTATATATCAGCCTATTATGCGGCACAATGTCAAATGCTTTAGAGAAGTCCAGATATATTAGATCAATACACTCTCCCAGGTCCAGCCTAGAGCTTACTTTATCATAGAAACTGATCAGATTGGTCTGACATGATCGACCCTCCATGAACCCATGCTGGTGAGGAGTTATTCCGTTGTTCTTCTTGAGGTATTCTACTATGGCGTCTCTCAGAAACCCCTCGAATATTTTTCCAGTTACTGAAGTGAGACTAACCGGCCTGTAGTTACCAGGCTCACTTTTGGACCCCTTTTTGTAAATTGGAACCACGTTGGCAATGCGCCAATCCAATGGTACCAACCCGGTCTTGATAGTATCCACAAATATTAGATATAGCGGCCTAGCTATCACATCACTTAGTTCCTTTAGTACCCTTGGGTGTATTCCATCTGGGACTGGCGATTTATTGATTTTAATCTTCTTTAACCGGTTCCGCACCTCCTCCTGCGTTAGGTATCAGATATTTTGTGCAGGGTTTATTTTATTTCCCTGTATCTCGTGTGGCATTTCCTTTTCGTTTGTGAATACGCTTGAAAAGAAACTATTTAATAGGTTTGCCTTCCCTCCATCATCTTCAATGATTTCCCCTGCATTATTTGTTAAAGGGCTAGTACTCTCAGTGGAAATCCTTTTGCTGCTAATATAGTTGAAAAATAGTTTCGGGTTGTTTTTGCTCTCTTTAGCGATCAGTCTTTCTGCCTCCTCCTTAGCAATTTTGATCTTATGTTTGCATATTTTGTTTTTTCCCTGTACGATTTTAGCGCTTCTTCGCTGCCTTCTTGCTCTAGTAGCTTGAACGCTTTCTTTTTTCCGTTTATAGCCCCCCTTGTTGAGCCACATTGGTTACCTTTAGAGATGAGCGAGCACCAAAATGCTCGGGTGCTCGTTACTCGAGTCAAACTTCCCGCGATGCTCAAGGGTTTGTTTCAAGTAACGAACCCCATTGAAGTCAATGGGCGACCCAAGCATTTTTGTATGGGACCTATGCTCCGCTAAGGTTTTCATTTGTGAAAATCTGGGAAATTCAAGAAAGTGATGGGAACCACACAGAAACGGATAGGGCAGGTGAGGGGCTACATGTTGGGCTGCATCTCAAGTTCCCAGGTCCCACTATTAAGCCACAATAGCAGCAAGAGTGGGCCCCCCCAACAACTTTTACTTCTGAAAAACCCTCATTAGCAAGGCATACCTTAGCTAAGCACCACACTACCTCCAACAAAGCACAATCACTGCCTGCATGACACTCCGCTGCCACTTCTCCTGGGTAACATGCTGCCCAACCGCCCATTTCAGTAATAGTAGCAGTCAAGACAGGCCCCAGTAACAATTCCAAAGCAGCAGTATAGGGGGAGCACAGTATTAGTTCCATTTCAGTAGTAGTAGCAGTCTAGACAGGCCCCAGTAACATATCACTAGCAGCAGTATAGGGGGAGCACAGTATTAGTTCCATTTGAGTAGTAGTAGCAGTCTGGACAGGCCCCAGTAACATATCACTAGCAGCAGTATAGGGGGAGCACAGTATTAGTTCAATTTCAGTAGTAGTTGCAGTCTAGACAGGCCCCAGTAACATATCACTAGCAGCAGTATAGGGGGAGCACAGTTTTAGTTCCATTTCAGTAGTAGTAGCAGTCTAGACAGGCCCCAGTAACATATCACTAGCAGCAGTATAGGGGGAGCACAGTTTTAGTTCCATTTCAGTAGTAGTAGCAGTCTAGACAGGCCCCAGGTGAAACACATTAATCGCTTTGGTTACTGTGGCTTAATTTGTAACTAGGTCTGGAGGCAGCCCAGTTAAAATAAAAATTGGTTCAGGTGCAAGTTTCAACGCTTTAATGAGCATTGAAACGTATAAAAATTGTTTACAAAAGTAATATGACTGAGCCTTGTGGGCCTAAGAAAAATTGCTCGTTTGGCGTGATTACGTGAGGTTTCAGGAGGAGGAGGATGAATATAATACACAGATTGATGAAGCTAAAGGGTCCCCGTTTTTGATGGGGATACAGAACGATGCTTCCATCCGCGGGTGCAGCCTACGTATTGTTTAGGTACCGCTGCTGTCCGCTGGTGAAGAAGAGATCTCTGGGGAAATCCAGGCTTTGTTCATCTGAGTGTAAGCCTGTCGGCACTGTCAGTTGACAGGCGGGTACGCTTATCCGTGATGATTCCCCCAGCCGCACTAAACACCCACTCTGACAAGATGCTAGCCACAGGACAAGCAAGCACCTCCAGGGCATACAGCGCGAGTTCAGGCCACGTGTCCAGCTTCGACACCCAGTAGTTGTACGGAGCAGAGGACGGTCGTGCGATCGGCTACGTACTCCCTCACCATCCTTTTACAGTGCTCCCGCCGACTCAGCCTTGACTGGGGAGCGGTGACACAGTCTTGGTGGGGAGCCAGAAAGCTGGCAAAGGCCTTGGAGAGTGTTCCCCTGGCTGCGCTGTACATGTTGCCTGATCTCTGTGCCTCCCCTGCTACCTGGCCCTCGGAACTGCGCCTTCTGCCACTAGCGCTGTCGGATGGGAATTTTACCATCAGTTTGTCCACCAGGGTCCTGTGGTATAGCATCACTCTCGAACCCCTTTCCTCTTCGGGTATGAAAGTGGAAAGGTTCTCCTTATACTGTGGGTCGAGCAGTGTGTACACCCAGTAATCCGTAGTGGCCAGAATGCGTGTAACGCGAGGGTCACGAGAAAGACATCCTAACATGAAGTCAGCCATGTGTGCCAGGGTACCTGTATGCAACACATGGCTGTCCTCACTAGAAAGATCACTTTCAGGATCCTCCTCCTCCTCCTCAGACCATACACGCTGAAAGGATGACAGGCAAGCAGCATGTGTACCCTCAGCAGTGGGCCCGGCTGTCTCTTCCCCCTGCTCCTCATCAGGCTCCTCCCCCTTCACTCTCTCTTCCTCCTCCTCAACGCACTGAGATATAGACATGTGGGTGCTCTGACTATCCAGCGACATACTGTCTTCCCCCGCCTCCGTTTCCGAGCGCAAAGCGTCTGCCTTTATGCTTTGCAGGGAACTTCTCAAGAGGCATAGCAGAGGACGCTAATGATTAGCTAATGAATGGTGACGCTAATGATTGCAGCATCGCCGCTCACCTTCTGGGTAGACTCCTCAAAGTTTCCAAGGACCTGACAGATGTCTTCCAGCCTGGCCCACTCTTCTGTAAAGAATTGAGGAGGCTGACTCCCACTACGCCGCCCACGTTGGAGTTGGTATTCCACTATAGCTCTACGCTGCTCATAGAGCCTGGCCAACATGTGGAGCGTAGAGTTCCACCATGTGGGCACGTCGCACAGCAGTCGGTGCACTGGCAGATTAAACCGATGTTGCAGGGTCCGCAGGGTGGCAGCATCCGTGTTGGACGTGCGGAAATGTGCGCTGACCCGGCGCACCTTTCCGATCAGGTCTGACAAGTGTGGGTAGCTTTTCAGAAACTGCTGAACCACCAAATTAAAGACGTGGGCCAGGCATGGCACGTGCGTGAGGCTGCCGAGCTGCAGAGCCGCCACCAGGTTACGGCCGTTGTCACACAGGACCATGCCCGGTTGGAGGCTCAGTGGCGAAAGCCAGCGGTCGGTCTGCTCTGTCAGACCCTGCAGCAGTTCGTGGGCCGTGTGCCTCTTTTCTCCTAAGCTGAGTAGTTTCAGCACGGCCTGCTGACGCTTGCCCACCGCTGTGCTGCCACGCCACGTGACACCGACTGCTGGCGACGTGCTGCTGCTGACACATCTTGATTGCGAGACAGAGGTTGCGTAGGAGGAGGAGGAGGAGGGTGGTTTAGTGGAAGAAGCATACACCGCCGCAGATACCAGCACCGAGCTGGAGCCCAAAATTCTGGGGGTGGGTAGGACGTGAGCGGTCCCAGGCTCTGACTCGGTCCCAGCCTCCACTAAATTCACCCGATGTGCCGTCAGGGAGATATAGTGGCCCTGCCCGCCTGTGCTTGTCCACGTGTCCGTTGTTAAGTGGACCTTGGCAGTAACCGCGTTGGTGAGGGCGCGTACAATGTTGCGGGAGACGTGGTCGTGCAGGGCTGGGACGGTACATCGGGAAAAGTAGTGGCGACTGGGAACCGAGTAGCGCGGGGCCGCCACCGCCATCATTTTTTGAAAGCCTCCATTTCCACAAGCCTATACGGCAGCATCTCCAGGCTGATCAATTTGGCGCAATCACTTGCGCTCAAACAGTTGCGCTAGCGACAGCTGGACGCTGTGCTGGATGGGGCCGAGGACAGCAGAGGTGAGGGTGTGGGTGCAGGCCAGGAGACGGTCGTGCCTCTGTCCTGAAAGGGGGTTTGGATCTCAGTGGCAGGTTGGGGCACAGGGGGAGAGGCAGTGGTGCAAACCGGAGGCGGTGAACGGCCTTCGTCCCACCTTGTGGGATGCTTGGCCATCATATGCCTGCGCATGCTGGTGGTGGTGAGGCTGGTGGTGGTGGCTCCCCGGCTGATCTTGGCGCGACAAACCTTGCACACCACAGTTCGTCGGTCGTCTGCACTCTCAGTGAAAAACTGCCAGACCTTTGTGCACCTCGGCCTCTGCAGGGTGGCATGGCGCGAGGGGGAGCTTTGGGAAACAGTTGGTGGATTATTCGGTCTGGCCCTGCCTCTACCCCTGGCCACCGCAATGCCTCTTCCAACCTGCCCTGCTGCTGCACTTGCCTCCCCCTCTGAAGACCTGTCCTCTGTAGGCTTAGCAAACCAGGTGGGGTAAGTCACCTCATCGTCCAGCTGCTCTTCCTCTGAATCCTCTGTGCTCTCCTCCCTCGGACTTACTGCCCTTACTACTACCTTACTGATAGACAACTGTGTCTCATCGTCATCGTCCTCCTCACCTACTGAAAGCTCTTGAGACAGTTGCCGGAAGTCCCCAGTCTCCTCACCCGGATCCCGGGGACTTTTCAAAGGTTGGGCATCGGTCATGAGAAACTCCTCAGGTGATAGAGGATCTATTTTTTCGCTCTTCTGAATGTGTCATTTGCTGGGAGGGAGGAGGCTGGGAGAAGGGAGGAGCAGCAGCGAGAGGATTCAGGGATGCAGCAGTGGACGGCGTAGAAGACTGGGTGATGACGGTGGATAGTTTTCTGGATGCACTTTCTGCCATCCACAACAGGACCTGCTCACACTGCTCAGTTTCTAATAAAGGTCTACCGCGTGGACTCATTAATTGTGAGATGAATCAGGGGACCCCAGAAACTTGCCTCTCTCCTAATCCCGCAGCAGTCGGCTGCGATACACCTGGACCAGGAGCTCGGCCTGTGCCCACACCCTGACTTGGGCCTCCGCGTCCTTGCCCACGTCCACGTCTTCTAGGCCTACCCCTACCCCTCAGCATGGTGTATTACGAGTAGAGCAGAAACAGAACGCTGTAATTAAATGTGTCGCTTATTGGCCTGTGGTTGGAGGCTGACTTCGCTTACGGAACGCACAGCAGAGCCAGGAAACAATTATGCGCAAGCCTGCAGTCAGACCTAGGTGCGTATGACTGAGCTACTGGAATTCACAGGGCAGAACCAGTCAAGTGGCCAAAGGCCAGTGGTAGGCCTTAAGTATTTTGCTTCAATTTTTTAAAATGGTGAGGTGAAAAACCAGACAGACACCGTATGCAGCGTATATATGTATACTCTTTCCCTCTGGCGGGATGACGGCGATCATGTAACGGACACAGCAGAGCCAGGAAACAATTATGCGCAAGCCTGTAGTCAGACCTAGGTGCGTAGGACTGAGCTACTGGAATTCACAGGGCAGAACCAGTCAAGTGGCCAAAGGCCAGTGGTAGGCCTTAAGTATTTTGCTTCAATTTTTTAAAATGGTGAGGTGAAAAACCAGACAGACACCGTATGCAGCGTATATATGTATACTTTTTCCCTCTGGCGGGATGACGGCGATCATGTATCGGACACAGCAGAGCCAGGAAAGAATTATGCGCAAGCCTGCTGTAACGCTTAGCTGGGTAATAATGAGCGACTACTACCCCCAGCAGACACGCAGTAAACTGTAGACGGTCACAGGCTTAGTTGGGTAATAATGAGCGACTACTACCCCCAGCACACACGCAGTAAACTGAAGACGGTCACAGGCAGCCCAAATATAGTATTTTTTTCCAATTTTTGGGAAAAAGCCCACTGCCTATATAGCCTGTATATGGATTTCCCTGTTGGAGGATGACTGTGGCTATTGAAAGCACAGTGCAGCCAGAAAAAATTATGCGCAAGGCTGGGTATTAATGAGCGACTACTACCCCCAGCAGACACGCAGTAAACTGAACACGGTCACATGCAGCCCAAAGATTTTTTTTTACAATTTTTTGGAAAAAGCCCACTGCCTATATTGCCAGTATATCTCTTTTCCTGTACCACTCTCCCTGCCTCAGCAGTACTGCCCCTATACTCAGTAAAATGACTGCAGACTGAGGACGCTATGGTCTGCACGCCCGATATACAAAAAAAGAAAAGTGCAAAACTGCTCCCAGCAGCCTCAACAGTACTGCACACGGTCAGATAAAGCCCTAAGAAGGACCGTTGGGGTTCTTGAAGACGAAGATAACAGCCTAACACTCTCCCTATAGCAGCTACAGCAGGACGGCACTTTCCCTAATGTCTCTCAGCGTGCATCTGTGGCGAGCCGCGGCCGGCCCCAGTTTATATACTCGGGTGTCACCTGATCTCCCCAGCCACTCACTGCAGGGGGGTGGGATAGGGCTGGAACGTCACAGGAGGAAGTTGTAATGCCTTCCCTGTCTTTCTATTGGCCAGAAAAGGGCGCAAATTTCTCAGGGAAGGAAATGTAATGGAGTCGAGTGCCGCGTGGTGCTCGTCTCGAGTAACGAGCATCTCGAACACCCTAATACTCAAACGAGCATCAAGCTCGGACGAGTACGCTCGCTCATCTCTAGTTACCTTTTACTTGAAGTTCTTTTATTTTTAAAGGGAATGAACTGCTCACATGAGGTGATTAGGATCCTTTTGAACTTTTCCCATTTTTCCTCCGTACTGATATTTTTGAGGATGTTGTCCCAATTAAGATTACCGATAGTAGTTCTAAGCTGATCAAATTTTGCTTTACTAAAGTATAGTTTATTTGTCACTCCCTGATAAGGCTTCTTATGGAATGACAGCTGGAAGTTGATTATATTGTGGTCCCTGTTCCTCAAGTGCCCCTCAACCTGTACCCATTTTATTCGGTCCGGTTTGTTAGTTAGTATTAAGTCCAGAATGGCCCTTCCTCTCGTTGGTTCCCGCACAAGTTAGGTAAGGTAGTAATCTTTAATTGTTCTCAAGAACTTATCACCCCTGTGAGATTTGCAGGTTTCATTTTCCCACACACTTAAACCCACACACACACACTAAGACACACAGAGTACACTTATCTGCTCTTTCGGCAGCTCATCCGCAGCTCCGGTGATGTCACCTGTAGTCTCACCAGCAGGACCTCTCTCCCGGTGACTGCGCTCCCGGTGCTCCTGGCGCTCCGGGAACCCGCTCCTCCGCTTCTGCCTGCTGACCGGCTGCTCCCTCGGACTCCTGGTGGCGCCGGCTCCTGTGCTGCTACGGTGTCCCCTGCTCCCGGCTAGCTCCCCTCTCCTGCTTCTGGCGCCCGTTACCTGGCGCCTGACATCACTTCCGCTGTGTGAATGTTGAGCACAACTCCAATGGTTCAAGTATATTGTTGACATCCAAGGTTAGCTGCTAGAAGCCATGATGAAAGCAGAGAGGTTCAGGTCCAAAAAACCTCCACCCACTTGCATGTCATGAACTTGAATTTCGCAACGCATCACTTTAGGACGCTGTTCGTTGAACCCTTTATGGACCGACAAAAGGAATTCTAAAATGGCACTGTCACAATACAACTATCTGAATGTGAATAACTTTATTATGCCATAAACACATAGTACAACATGTTTACACCCACAGGGGGTCTTCATCAGCTGTTTAGATACAGATAGTTATATCTTGACGGTGTCATTTTAAAACTTTTGACTCTATGCCTTGATGGTTTAGCGAGCAATGCCCTCAAGGGATGTTTTCCTATGTAAAAAGAGAAACAGTATTTTCTCAATGGAGAATCCGTTAAAGAATTAAAGTTCACATTTTCTCCCAGTGGACTGAGTTGTTAGGTTGAAATCTCTGGTCGGAGGTTCCGTTGCAGATCCGGCACAAAATACCAGAAAAAATCACTGTATGCAGTGTTTTTTCTTCTGGTAAAATTCCTGGCAGCTGAGCTGAAACTGAACGGACCCCATTATAGTCAATAGGGTCCATTCGATTCTGTCATAAGATAGACCCATTCGGCCAAGGGATTCCGATTTCCTACTCCTAGAATGGAGCAGGAAAACGGAATCCCTGATGCACATGTGAAGGCGGTCTTATTATGCTTTGATTTCCTTGTGACTTGTTACATTGTGTTAATTTAACTGCAATAATTGCCATTTTTGTCAGAAACTGACTGAAATGTACCAATTTAGCGAGTTCCTAATGAGGTACCTTAATGTATAGCTATTACCTTCAGTATTTATAATCTTTATTGTCCTTTTGTCTGCTGATGAAAATGGATGGAAATTAGTGGGACTTTTCTTCATGTAAAAATGTCGTTGTGAATCATCAATAACAACTCCCACTTCTCTTGTCACTTTTGACATACACTTCGCATGAGGTTTTCAGGGAAGATTCAGAGAATTAAATATCAGGAGCTGTAGACACTTTAAGATCTTTAAATAGATATGAAAGAACAATAAGTAGCAGCTTAAATGTAACTATTATCAACACACTGCAGGCAGAGATGAATCAGAGAGCTAAGCTTATACATTTATCAAGTAGCAGGGGTTTATTAGTGCCGGCTATGAGTATTAGTGATGCTTTACCTTTGTAGTCTTGTTCCCTGACATTGCTTTTCGTATTTTTATCATCTCATTGTTTTACAGTATTTCACAACAGGGCAGTGATGTGCATGGCATGGGTTGACCCCATTCATTAGACAAGGAGCAAAATGTCTTTTTATTATCTTGCCTAGCTCTGTGCAACTCATTTGTTCCAATGCTGCCAGCGTTTTCTTTGGGTGGGATTTTTAATGTAAGAGACTATAATTATTCTAAGGCCTCATTTTCACAGGTGGCTCAAATTCCGCATGCGGGAGCTGGCAGAGAAATCCGACCCTGCCCATGGCCGAGGACTTGCATATCTGTCTGGATCTCTTATTTTCTGTACTGCGGATGTGTGCAGAAGCGCACCGTCCGGCATATCCGCAATACAGATTATGAAGAATCCGGACAGGTACACAGGGGTCACCGCTTGGGCACTTGGTCGGAATCCGCTGCAGGATCCTTCTTGCAAAATCCGACCAGGCCGTGTGTATTCAACCTTAGGGCGCCTACCCACTTGCGTTGCCGATTTTCGCGCGTGAAAAACGTGGCGTTTTTGCGTGTTTTTTGCGCGTTTTCCGCGGCGTTTTTTGCAGCCCTCCATTGACAATCATGGGTGCATTAAGAGAAAAATAAGGAGACATATGCAACTGACAGTTCCTATGTGAAAAAACCCCACGAAACGAAAAAAAAAACCCAGATGGAGAAGAACACATTCTATACTAATTGCTCTTGAGAAAAAACGCAAAACATCACAGGAAAAAAAATCGCAAGTGGGTAGGCACCCTTACATAGTAACATAGTATGTTAGGCTGAATGAAGACAATGTCCATCTAGTTCAGCCTGTTTCAAACCTCCCACCCTCCTTTTTAGTCCAGACCTAGTTCACTGCACAAATACATTGCGCTGAGTTCAGCGTATTTGTGCAAATGCTTGTCTGAAGAGGCCCTGAGTATAGAAACAATGATCTGCAGAAGTTTTGTGCAAGGAAGATAACCAAGCATTACAGCCCTTTCATGACCAAGGGTCATTGATGCCCCTATGTCTAAGTCACATTCTGCAGTTCTAGAATTCCCATTTTCAAAAAATCATAGCTTTTTTATTTTTTAGGTAACATCTACATGAGGGTTTGTTTTTGTTGGACGAGTTCCATTTTACAATGGCACCATTTAACGTACCATATAATTTATTGAAAGACTTTTCAAAATTTCTAAGTGGGGAGAGGTTGGAAAAAAATACAATTGCACTTCATAGTGCAGTACAAGGCTGGATTCACAAGAGCGTATATCGGCAGCTTTTTCACGGCCGGCCGATATACGCCGCTGCACCTCTGATGCATTAGTTTACAATGCATCAGTGCACATGGATGTATTTCCGCAGTGTAAAAGCGCTTGCCTGGCCAAGATAGTGCATTGGAGCTTAGCGATTTTATGCCAGCGGCGGCTGCATAGACTCCTATGGTAGCTTATAACAGCTGCTGGAGAAGGGAGGTGGGAGGGAGTTTAGCAGCGTGACTGCTAAACTCCCTCTCTCTTTTCTCCTCCTCTCTGCCCCTTGCCGGATGTTTGCAATGGGAGGGCGTGGCATGGGGGCCGAGCTAGTTGCTTAGCACACTAGCTCCTGCCCCATCCCGCCTCCTCCCCTTGCTGAAAGCCAGCAAGGGGGAGACAGTTTAGAAGAGCTAAACTGTCTCCCCCTCTCCAATGGCATTGCAGGCTCAGTGTATATGTGCTGGGCCAGGGCCATCTGAACGGGTCCAAAAATGTTAGATGTGTGCGCCCATTCACATGTTTTTATGCCGCGGCGGGAGAACGTAAAAATGCTGATGGCCGTGTGAATAAGCCCTCAATTACATATTGCATGTATTCTGTGTATCTCTACGAGTACAGTGATACGAAATTCATATAGTTTTTTTTACATAGTAATACTTAAAAAATTTAAATACATTAAAAAAAAAAATTACTTTCTGCCATCATCTTTTAACCTCCATAACTTTTTTATTTTTCCATTGAAAGGGCTATATGAAGGCTCATTTTTTCAGGGCAACTTGTAGTTTGTATTGGTACTAGAGATGAGCGAACGTGTTCGGCTCCGCCCCTTTTCGCCCGAGCACCGAACTTTGCGAGCAATTCCGTGCTCGGGCGAAAAAAGTTCGGGGGTCGCCGTGGCAGCGCGGGGGGGTGCGGCGGGGAGTGGGGGGGAGAGGGAGAGAGAGAGGGCTCCCCCCTGTTCCCCGCTGCTGCCGCCCGCGCCGCCGCGCCTCTCCCCGCCCCCCGGCGCCGGCCGAATCTTTACGCGCGGACACTGAAGTCCTCGGTAAAGCCGGTGTCTGGGTGCGTAAGTGTTCGTTTAGAACACGTTCGCTCATCTCTAATTGGTACCATTCTGGGGAACATTTTAACAAGTATTTTATAGCCTTTTATTTGATTTGTTTCTTGGAGATGGAGTGAAAAATGTAGTTAATCATGCAGGATTAACAATAAGATAGTTTAATAAATTGGAGCTGTACAGATATAGTGATACCAATTTTAGATTTTTATTTTTTACAGGCAATGACTAAGGAAAGGGTTTTTTCTTTACATTTTTTTTATATAATTAAAAAAATCTTTATTTTATCTTTATTTTTGCTCTTTTTTTATTAGTCCCTCCAGGGGACTTGAACTTGTGATAGTTTAATCGCTTATATAGTATAATATTATGGTATTTCATTATACTGTATTCTAACAGGCTGCCTATTAGCAAGCGATCATGGCAGCCCTGAGGGCCTTCTGAAGTCCCCAGGCTGCCATGACACCCAGACAGCAACCGTGCAATTTATTGCGGCAAACTGCTAGTGACATTTAAAATTTAAAAGGTTAATAGCTGTGATCAGAGTTTTCTCTGATAACGGCCATTGCAGTTGGGTGTTGGCCATCAAATACAGTAGATACTTGCCATGTATGGAGTGGGTTTGACTTCCGAGTCCGCTCCATATACAGCATGTTCTTTGGATGGCTATTTACGTCATAACTGCATGGGGTATTTGCAATTAGGGTGAAAATAGTTGAATGTGTGTCACGACGGGGTTAAACAACAAGGAAGCAAAACCCTCTTATTAAATGTATTAGAATATTTCTTAAAATCATACAACCAAGTCAACCCCCCCCCCTGCCAACCTCAAAAAAGTATAGCTAGTCTTTAATTAATTTATTTTTTACATACTATTTTTTTCTTATTACCACTAAAAGGTCTCCTCTTGTATAAATCTCGTCTGGGACGTTATTGGAACAAAAGTATTGATGATGCAAGGGCATAATAATTTGAGGTCAAAATTTCATAGAAATCAGTAGTTATCTGAAACGTCTTTCACAACCATGAACTGGCGAACTCAGATAGACTTTATACTCGCTGACAAGCAAACGCAGACAGAATCGAAAAACTGCGAACTGGACTCTATACTCATGGACAGACATCAAACAACAACTGACAAGTGCTCAAAACACTCACCTGCATACCTACACACATATTCAGATGGAATAACTTTAGAATGGCATTAGTTCATATTTTGGCCAAGATACTTAAGCCTGCGAGCCCACGTAAAGGGTCCTTGTTGTCTTGCGGGTCCCTACTCTAACGAGACAACTAAGGTCAGGAAACCTGCCTGCTTGTGGGACGATACCACGCTGGAACCTAGGGACCTACCTTGTTCTAGATGATAAAGGATCCACAGCAGGACACAGTTCATACCACACATACAGAATTCTGCATAGACACACAGGAACATGAAACTGTTCACACCTAAACAAACACTGAACATGCCCGCTCACACCTCATTTCTGACCGCAGTGACATGCAGGAACATGACACTGTTCACACTGAACAAACAGAAGAAAGCCCAGCAGCCTCTAGCAGAGGAGCTGGTATATATGAGTAGCAGACCTGGGGGATTGGCTGGCTGGAGCAATCCACACCCAGCCAGCTCAATTAACTCCACCTGTGAAGCTGCGTTGCTGTAAACTATGTAGTACAACAGATCCCAGCAGAATGCTCTAACATTATAGATTGTGATCATAAAACCAATAGGAAGGAATTGGCATTTGGTCTTTACGGGTTTTTCAATATCTTAGTAAAGCAAATTGACAGGACAAAAATTTAGATATTTTTAAATCTTTTGTAAGAAACTGGGCAGAAACCTACTATTTACATACTTTGTAGCACAATATCAATGACTTGTCATATGATTGTTGTTTTAGTATTTGCTAGTGTCATTTTTTGTTGAGGAGTTCTATAATAAAGACTAGAAAAACAAGTTATTTCTGACATTTGATCACTGCACTAAATGTTCTGCTTTGTAAGCCAAAAGCCTTTTTATGACAGTGTAACTAAAAAGATTATACTCCACATGAGGCTGTGCAGTTCACCAATGACTATGCATATGATCATGGCAGAGAACCTTGAAATTATCCACTTTCTTCCTCGCTAATACTTTCACTGCCTAACAGATTTTAGAGAATTGCATGAAAGATTGCCCGCATCCATAATCCTATATAGATACAGAAGAGGAGTAGCAGCAGTTTTTTAAATGCCAAGCTTTGAACCTTCCTCATCATCTGAGGTTTTAAATACTTGATAGAGAGATCACGCTTGAAGTGACATCTTTATAAGTTTGGAAATGTCAGTGCAATGGTATATTGCAAACATCATGTACAGTAAGACTCTCAAATCTTCTGAACAGGTTTCATATTTGATTTTTATATTTCAGTATGCTATAAGCTAAAATGTACAATTTTCTTCAATTTTATTGTAACTCATTAAAAAAGTATCAATAAATATAAATGTGAGAATTATCCTCTTTGGCAAGGTTTTAATAAAATGTCATTATCTTATATTCATATCTTTTTAAAGCCTACATGGCTATTGTCCCCTGACAGCTGTTATAATTGCACAACTATACAACAATTATGGTCCGTGCTGACAGGCAGGGCTGGGACAAACATATGTGAACATAGGTACTAGCCTAGGGCACCATACAACTTTACATAGGAAGGGGTCACAATTTTTTAAGAAACAAACTTGTTTTTTTGACCCCCAAAGGACACGGTTTATTTTGGCTATAAGGACGCAGCGATTTTTGGGGGATTTTCATTTTCGTGTTTTGAAAGCCATAACTTTTTTATTTTTACCATAGATTTTTGAGGGGAACATGTAATGTGTTGTAAATAGAGATGAGTGAGCATACTCGCTAAGGGCAATTACTCGATCGAGCATTGCCCTTAGCGATTACCTGCCTGCTCGGAAGAAAAGATTCGGCTGCTGGTGGCAGGCGGGGAGCGGCAGGGGAGAGCAGGGAGATCTCTCTCTCCCTCTCCCCCCACCCCCCGCTCCCTCCTGCTCACTGCCGCAACTCACCTGTCACCCGCTCCGGCAGCTGAACCTTTTCTTCCGAGCGGGGAGATACTCGCTAAGGACAATGCTCGATTGAGTAATTGTCCTTAGCGAGTATGCTCGCTCATCTCTAGTTGTAAAACATTTATAATTTTTGGGGGAGAACATGGAGAGAAAACACAAATACTGTCATTGTTTTTTTTACAGTGTTAATCATGCAGCATAAATGACATGACAATTTTATTCTGTGGGCTGGTAGGATTACGATGATATTAAAATTAGTGGGCTTTTTTAGGTTTTTCCATTTTTGCACAATTTAAAAATCCTTTTTAAAATTATTTTTTTAAATCATTGTATTCAAAATCCTATAACATTTGTATTTTTCCATGGATGGAGCTCTGTGAGGTTGATTTTTTTGCATGACCAAAGTCATGGAATATAAAGTGTTAAATTTCAGAATGCAATAAGTGTATGTTTTTTTTACCTTGTATTGGACTATTGACCCTTAAATAGAAGAATAAAACCAATGCTTTGTAGTGCCAGTAACTAGGATTTTAAGATAAGTCAACAGACAAATTAAATAAGGCTAAGCTATGTTAACAGAGAAGACACACAACTATAGCAGAAATATTGTCTAATGCAACAGCAATATCCTGATTTAGGTAATTTCTATGTCTGAGACGGGCCTTAAGAGCTTTGAGAATATTTGGTAGATGTCAATAAGCCTTATGATCAATAAGTATTTTCACCTTTGTAACAGTAAACTACGTAACACTAATCTTTGTACCAAGCAACTTGTGAATACGCCCTCGTCTTTCTGTATAAGAGTTGGTAATGTTCATAATAGAGTAGAATTTCATTGAGATTCTTACTGGAGAAGTGTCTTGACATAACATGGAATGATTTTATGCTATTGATAGATAATTGCCAGCAAATCTTCTCATCACGGGCTTCCATATCTACCAATTTGGCACCTGGCAACGAGGTCATCAGATCGGTACCGCTGTGGTCCGATAACAACCAACTGTAGTTTTTATTGGTACCATTTTCGGGTACATAGGTAGCGTACGTGATGCACCCAAGCTGGACACTAAAAAACTGATCGGTGGGGATGGAGCAATTTCAAATTAAATTGCTGTACACTATTGTGATACTGGCTGCACTGTACAGGAACCAATACTGCAGGAGCTCCAGCATTGTAGGTGCAGAGTCCTGACCGTTGCAGTGATGGCAGCTGCTGCCTCTTCTTAGCTTACTGAGTACAGCTGTCGCTGTGGATGTGCCGTGGGAAAGCAGGAGATTAAAAGAAAAAATTGCACTGCACATGTGTCCAGTATGTCGGCCGGCGTGCCTAGACACATCCGCCGTGCTGAAGAAAGAAGATCCAGCTGGCACGGAGGAGACCTGCACTGGATTTGGACAGTTAAGAAAATGTCTTTTTCTGTCCATGTCTGCAGGCACGGCTGGATTCGGCTGCAAGATTCAGCAGATGGAATCTGTGCGTGCAAGTGGACATGGGGCCTTAGGGTATGAGCACACATAGGAAATGGCATAAATGTCTTATCAATGGGAGTCTGACACTAAGTCCACATAATTGTCAGAACAGGGGTCTACTGACATTTTCTTTAAGCAATTTCATGGCAACCACTTTGATAGAAATGAGAAATAATTGAAATGCTCTCTTGGCTGTTTCGGTCCCCTTCCTTCATGCACATGAAACATGAAGACCCCTGTTGACAGTTGGTGGATGTCCCCATGATCAGACTCCCACCAACCAGGCATATTAAAGGGCCATGGGGGGGGACCCCTTTAACCCCGTCCCACTCCATGACGTATCGGTACATCATGGAGTGGCGGGGTATGTATGAAGAGAGGTGGTGTGGTATCCTCTCTTCATACATTGCGGGCGTCAGCTGTTTATAACAGCTGACACCCGCGGGCAATAGCCGCTATCAGCCGTTCGGCTGCTCGCGGCTATTAACCATTTAAATGCCGCTGTCAGTTCTGACAGCAGCATTTAAATCCCCTGAACGATGTTCGGGGGTCCCGCACGGCCCTCCCGCGGTGAGATCGGGAGAGCTGTGCAGGTGTCATGGCAGCCGGGGGCCTAATGAGAGGCCCCAGGGCTGCCTTACCAGACTGCCTATCAAGCCATCCCTGTGGGGTGGCTTGATAGACTGCCTGTTAAATTGCAGTATGACGTAATGCTATAGCATTACATCATACTGCAGGAGCGATCAAAGCATCGCATATTAAAGTCCCCCAGGGACTTCAAAGTAAAGTAAAAAAAAAATCAATTAAGTTTTTTTAATTGTAAAAATTGTAAAAAAAAAAGTTATAAAAGTTTAAATCGTCACCCTTTTGCCATATGTATTATTAAAAAATCTAAATCATAAAATAAAAATATGTATTTGATATCGCCGCGTCTGTAAAAGTCCGATCTATCAAAGTAGTGCATTATTTTTCCCGCACGGTGAATGTCGGGAAAAAACGCAATAAAAAGCGATCAAAAAGTCGTATGCACTCCAAATTGATACTATCGGAAACTACAGGACATCCCGCAAAAAATGAGCCCTTGTTCAACTACGTCGACGGAAAAATAAAAAAGTTATTGTGCGCACAATATGACCGCAGAAAATAATTGAAAAAAATAAATGTCTTTGAAAAAAAAAAGAGTAGTATAGTAAGAAAAAACCTATACAAGTTTGGTATCGTAGTAATCGTAGCGACCCATAGAGTAAAGTTATCATGTTGCTTTTGTTGCCGTTTGTGCGCCGTAGAAACAAGATACACTAAAAGATGGTGAAATGTTGGGTTTTTTTTCATTTTACTCCACTTAGAATTTTTTTTAAGTTTTTCAGTACATTATATGGTACTGTAAATAGCACAGTTGAAAAGAACAACTCGTCCCGCAAAAAACAAGCCCTCATACAGCAACGTCGATGGATAAATAAAAGAGTTACGGATTTTTTGAAGAGGGGATGAAAAAACGAAAATGGAAAAAGAAAAAGGGGCTGCGTCATTAAGGGGTTAAAGCCTCTTAAAAGTGTGTGATTGGTTCTATTGACAAGCTGTGATTTTGTAACTCTAAGGGCTTAGACACATGGGGGTGTTTTTGTCCCGCTTTGTGGCCATGAAAATTATGGCTGCTAAATGGGATAAAATGAAACCATTGATTTCAATGTTTTCATTTTCATGATTGGGATTCTCGGATGTTAAGACTACACGTGAGAAAAGATAGGACTTGCACCATCTTTCTCACACATAGCTTTTCTACTTGTGAGAAAGATAGGGCAAGGCCTATTTTCCCGCTTTTTTTTCAAACTTGTGTGCAATAGCGCGGAGTTAAAAAAAAAAAAACACTGGCTCATGCGCTAATAGGCTCCATAGTGGGGTATTAGCACATGCGCCTGTCTGTTTAAGCTCTAGGGCCTCAATCATTCACATGGGAGTGTTGTGAGCATATTTTTTACAAGCATAATATGCAGTTCTGAAACCCCATCGATTTGCATTGGGGTATTGAGAGCTTTGTAAATATGTGCATGAAAAGACTTGCAGCATGCCATATTTTGGTCCATTACAGACTTAACGAGCCCATTGAAGACAATGAGATTGTGCAAATATATAGTGAATACTCATGATACATGCATATTGGGAGGGGTATCATCACTCCTTAAGGAGAGCACCTACAAGGTGAGTGAGGAGATGTATAAGGTCATCCATGTTCCTCTGGGAAATATATGCAAATAAGGAAGATAGAACAATACCTCTGCAGCGCCACCTATTGGATGGCAGTATTCCTGCAAATCAATGTCCGACCCCTTACACAGGTCTTATAACAATTATTGGGAAATAAAAACCAAGTCAGAATCCATACACAGACAACTTTTTTTTTTCTGGAGGGGGGGGGGGGGGGGTTGCCCCTCATCAGTGTGCAGTAGGATTCTGGCTTGGTTAGTGAGAGGCCTATGATGTGAGTCGGGAGAAGCCGAATAAGGAGACTCGCCTTATAAGACCTGTAGAAAGGGTTGGACATTGATTTGCAGGAATGCTGCCATCCAATAGGTGGCGCTGCAGAGGTATTGTTCCATCTTGCATATTTCCCAGAGAAGCACTAATGGTCTTATAAGTTTCCTCACTCACCTTCTATGTGCTCTCCTTAAGGAGTGATGTTACCCCTCACGACTCACATCGTAGAACTCACTAACCGAGCCAGAATCCTACTACACTCTGATGACAGGAAAAAACTCTGAAACAGCCGCCTGTGGATGATAGTCTGGCTTGGCTTTCAATTCCCAATCATTGTTATAATGACCTGCATAAAGGGTCGGACATTGACTTGCAGAAATGCTGCCTTCCAGTAGGTGGTGATGCAAAAATATTGCTCCATCACCCTTATTTGCATAAATTCACTGCATATTCATAATTGAAATCAATGGGAATGACTTTTTTTAGTTTGCACTCATGAAAAACTCATACAAAAGTTTGTATGCAAGCAAAAAAAAATTGCAAATAGGGGCAGCTACGCAGTTAGACTGTAACTATATATGCCCATTAGAGATGAGCGAGTACACCCGCTAAGGACAATTGCTCGATCGAGCAATTACCCTTAGCGAGTATACTCGCTCATCTCTAATGTCCATGTGAATGAGCTCTTAGGGGGATTTCCCACATAGTGTTTTAGGAAAAGTGCCACACAGAAATTGCAATAACGTAAGTACAAGCAAATATGCGCTTTGAAAGCAGCCTTACATGTACTAAGAGTGAACACCGTGTTCCACCACTTGACTGCAGTATTTTAATACAGATAAAAACTCAAAAATGATGCAGAATAGAAATGGAAACAGAAGAGAAGGAAGGAAGCTAAGTAACCTGTTGAAGAATATATTTGCTGACATGAATTCCTTTGATTTAATAGTTGATTAAAAAAGGCGCCCTGGCAAGCTTCCAAACATATTCAACGTGCTCAAGCAGAAAGGCCAAGAAATGTATGTAAAAAAGAAGTCATAAAGGTACAGCACTAATGTAATTTCACAAACCACCTAATGAAGCGTGCGAACACTTTTCTTCTATTAAGTCTATTAAGTACACATAACATACAGTCCCATATTGCTTACTGACTGTGAGAAGATGGCCTTAAAGAGCAGATGAAGATATCGGAAGCGCTTAACAAATTAGCAATTACTTTAAAAGCATCAACATAAAAAAGAAGACTGAGACAAAGACACCAACTGCATATTTATTATTCACTACAGGCGCATGCAACAACATTTTGATCTGTGATAAGCAAGGTCAAGTAGAAAAATGCTGCACCAACACGGTTTAGTCCGTGATCGTGGTTCAAATCTAGGGTCAAATTGTATCCCCCGATTTGGTAGATCAAACTTGTTGATTTAAGTTCAACTGGCGAAATCCAAGATGGTAGACTAGGCTGATCACCTGATAGGCTTTTCCTGAGTCAGTGGAATTAAACCCATGTTTGCTGTTGGTAGCGGCCATATTGTTACAATCACTGTGAATGTTGAGAAGATTATCTCACTACAGTGACCGATCAACATGCTCAATATATTTTGCCCAGGTAGAAGCTTTAATCTTAGATCAAATGAGCTTGGTTTTGGAAATTGTAAATCAAAAAGTGTTGTCGCAAAACTTTTTCCTTAAACCAAGCTTAACAGCTCATTGTAGTTTAACTAATCCAGGACCATCATCATGGTTGGTGCAACCAGTCCTAAATGATTACCTCAATGTACCTAATTATCTTATGGCACTGAGCAGCTAAAACTATCTAATGTTTTAGGATTCCAGGTATTCACTACCTATATTTTTTATGCCAGGGGTGTTGTTAGCACCGGGCATTAATTCCCCAGATTTCTGGACTGGTGCCGTGGATCTCGTGGCAACCATTATATTCAACTACATCTGAAATCTCAGGATATAGATATAAATGAATACTATGAAAGAGCTGAGTAATGTCAGTTCCCTGCCCCACCTTTCACTCTAGTAGGCCATAGGCCACTTTAGGCTTGTAGGCTATAACATTCTGGAGCATGTACAAGTGCAGTATCAGGTGCAGTGTGTAATATATTTTGAGTATCCACCTCCTCATCACTATCTCTCTGGACCTGTTCCATCTCTCTTCTCTTGTACAATTGGTTGCACTGTTATATGTCATGGAGCGATTACATGATTCAAACTGGTTGATCCTCTTCATGTGAATAGCAGCAGCAGCCAGTGATGGGACATAGTGACTGCAGACGAGCTAGCCTCCAGGCTTAATCTTGAGGATGGAGGACCTGGTAGAGGTGGAGTAGAAGCAGCCATGTACAAGGGTCTTCAATCTCTAAACTGAGTTTAAAGGGGTGGTCTCGCGAAACCAAGTGGGGTTATACACTTCCGTATGGCCATATTAATGCACTTTGTAATGTACATCGTGCATTAAATATGAGCCATACAGAAGTTATTCCACTTACCTGCTCCGTTGCTAGCGTCCTCGTCTCCATGGTTCCGTCTAAATTCGCTGGCAGCTTGCTTTTTTAGACGCGCTTGCGCAGTCCGGTCTTCTCCATTCAGCACGAGCCGCTTCAGTGTGCTCCCCGCTACAGCTCTTCTGCGCATGCGCAGACGAGCTGTCACTGCTCGGGAGCGCGCTGCAGCGGCCATTCTGCACCATCCTCTGTTAGAGGAAGGTGCAGAAACTGGAGCTGCCCAGCGGAGAAGCCCAGCCCAGCCCAGCAGCCCCGAGAAGCCTCCCAGGTAAGTGATTTGTCGGGGGGGGGCTGTCGCTGCGCCGGGGGGGGCTGCCGCTGCGCCGCGCTGCGCCGGGGGGGCTGTCGCTGCGCCGGGGGGCTGTCGCTGCGCCGGGGGGGGCTGCCGCTGTGATGGGGGAACTAGCGCTAGGCCGGGGGGGGCTGCCGCTGCGATGGGGGGGCTGTCGCTAGGCCGGGGGGGCTGTCGCTGCGATGGGGGGGCTGTCGCTAGGCCGGGGGGGGCTGCCGCTGCGATGGGGGGGCTGTCGCTAGGCCGGGGGGGGCTGCCGCTGCGATGGGGGGGCTGTCGCTAGGCCGGGGGGGGCTGCCGCTGCGATGGGGGGGGCTGCCGCTGCGATGGGGGGGCTGTCGCTAGGCCGGGGGGGGGGCTGTCGCTAGGCCGGGGGGGGCTGCCGCTAGGCCGGGGGAACTAGCGCTGGGCTCCGGAACCTAGCGCTGGGCTCCGGGGCCTTCACCTGGGCTGAGGGTCTAGCGCTGGGGAGCCGGGGGCTAGCGCCGGTTACCTGCTGTCTGGTCGGCGGCTGCGGGGCGTCTGGTCGGCGGCTGCGATGCGTCCGGTTGCCATGGAGACACAGCTGGCGGCGTCTCGGGAGCGCGCACGTCGGGCTGCAGCGAGCGACGGGGAAAGAGCCGGCGGCCATCTTGAGGAAACTTTTATAAGTTGCTGAAACGCTGGAACGGTAAGTACGAACCAGCTAGAAATGTCATTTACAGGGGTAATTAGTAATGTATGTTTAATGGGGGGGACTGGGCAAAAAAAAAATTTAACTGCTTCCTCGAGACATCTCCTTTAAGGAGTCCAGTAGAAAGCAAGTCATTGACACGGAGAGCTTGTTTAGATGGTAAGTGTATAACAGACAGTCCTGCCCATGTTGCAGCTTATAGGATGGCAATGACAGACAGAGGAGGTGCGTATTTTTTTTACAAAATCAACTTTACTAAACATTAAAAAATACAAGACATGTATCACTCCGTAGAAAGGTTTTCATACTTAAATGTTGCATAATAACTTCGATTCTCTTAAAGTGACAATACTGTGAACCCGTCTGCTGTTCCAGTATATCCTAACTTTTAAAATTGGTACCATCAGATAGTCGATCATGCACCAATTTCTATTACTATATCTGAAGTGTTTAATAACTGTGCTTCAAATTCTTGGAGGCAATAAAAATTACTACCAACATTCTTCTTCTAAATATTCAGATAAATTGCCTCTCCTTCTTTATGGATTCTTTCATTATAGTAGCACAGTGGATAGTCATCCCTTTACAGTATTGTGTGCTCACATAGCATACATTAGAGGTCATTTTATAAGCCGAGCAGCTGCTGATAGGAAGGAGAAAAATGAACTGAAACTTCACCTTTTGAACAATATCATACATTTTAGCCAACTCAACAAAATATCGTTCTACCCGGCTAGGTCAAATATAATTTACAAGCCTCGAAGCCAACTTCACCAACTAGATAAGTATAATCAAGTTCTTCGTAAAATTAAAGCTAAACATTATAGTTAAGCCAATACTACTAGCTTCGTGTCTCAAATCTCATTCACTTAATTCTAAAGTTCCTTATTAGAGATGAGCGAGTATACTCGGTAAAGGCAATTGCTCGAGCGAGCATTGCCTTTATCGAGTACCTACCCGCTCGAGATGAAAGGTTCGGGTGCCGACGCGGGGGAGCGGTGAGTAGCGGCTGTTAGCAGGAGGGAGCGGGGAGGAGAGAGGGAGAGAGAGATCTCCCCACCGTTCCGCTCCGCTCTCCCCCGCAGCTCCCTGCCCGCCGCTTGCACCCGAACCTTTCATCCCGAGCGGGCAGGTACTCGCTAAAGGCAATGCTAGCTCGAGCATGTCCCTTTAGCGAGTATGCTCGTTCATCTCTATTCCTTATATTTTCAACCCAAAGGGAAAGAGGATATTTGATCCCCAGAAGATAGCAGATACCATCACTGATTACTATACATCACTTTGTAATCTTAAAGATGATTCTTCAACTACTCAACCCACCACGATTGAAGTATCAAAATTTTTTAATCCAATTTCACTCCCAGTTTTGTCCCAACTTGTCTATATTGACACCTAACTTTCCTTATCTGTGGTGTTACATAGGACTGCAAGTCACAACTACTGCATTATCTGTCCTAAGAGTTATCACTGCATTATCTGAGGTGTTACATAGGACTGCAGGTGACATCAATACTCACCTTTTAGGTGCAGTTAGGGTTCCCACTGCTGCTTTCCAAGCTTCTGGCCTGCTGCCCTGGCACTTGTCAAGCTGGCAAAGGATCTATTGCTAGTGAAGGGGATTGAATTCCCTGCCTGCCAGCAAGAGATTGCTCTGATTGGCTGAACCAGCTGAGTGGCAGCCCTCTTAGCAAATCATAGTCAGCCGGCAAAACTAGAAGCAGCCAGTAAAACTAGAGGCAAAATTCTGGCCTAAAAATCAGCCAAACTGGAAACCGGCGAAACTAGAAGACAACAAAACTAGAGATTTGACTGTACTGGTTTTAACCCCTTCCCCATGCAGCCAGTTTTGGCCTTCCTGACTAGGCTCCATTGTTCAAATCTGATATGCATCACTTTAAGTGGTAATAACTTGGTAATACTTTTACTTATGCAAGTAATTATGAGGCTGTTTTTGTGACACATTGTACCTTATGTTAGTCGTGAATTTTGATTAATATATTTTGTGCTTATTCATGAAAAAAAATCCTAAATTTACAGAAAGTTTTGAAAAATTAGCAATTTTCAAACTTCTAAAACTACTAGAATGCAATTAACTGAATCAGACAAAGCAATAATTGCATAATCTACAAACAATCCTGTTCCATCCTATGCAGTTCAAACTTTGCCACTTTTTGTCCTTATGTTTTCAGCTAAAGTTTCCATCATTAAGGTGAAAATTGATGGGATAGAGGATAGCCTTGACAAGTGCCATTTGATATAGTAAACACTTCTGACATACAGCCAAAAGTCAATACAGCTGCAGAGGGAAAAGAGTATAGAGCCATAATAGATTTATGGGCTAATCCTGTTATACCAAATTTGTACGACACATCACTAAAATAGTCCCAATGGGCTTGAATGCTTTCTCTGCCTCCAATGAAAGAAGCAGAAAAGATGACTGAGAATAGTAATGTATCTGTGTGTGCCATTCACCGACATCTTTCCTTGACACTTGATATTGATGCACCAATGAAGGCATCTTATATATATTTAGGAATCTTCCCATCCTCTTACTATCCTGCTGCCTTCATAGACTACAAATAATTCTAAAAAACATGTTGGAATGCATTGGAAAACATTGGTGGTGGACAATACTCTTTACCTCCCTATTTCTAAAGGTGAGTTGGGCCTTCCCCAAATATCCTATTATTATGCTGCAAGTTTAGAGCAAGTAAGACAATAGAAAGCCAGAGCCACTAGAAAACATTGGGTTACTATGGAAAAATCACCTCCTTATTCAACACCTGATGATGTATTGTTGTGGCTGGGTGCACTTGGTTTCTCGGAACCCAAGTCATCTAATCTGACTATTAAACTGGGGTAGCAACATGGAAATGTATTATTATCCCCAAGTAAATTGTCCCTGTTAGAATTCCTGAAATTCCATTGCAAATGATATCCTTTATTATCCCAGGAATCTCAGTCTCTACCTGGATAGAGGTTGGTATCAATCAAATTGCAGATCTATCAGATAATGGACATCTTTAATGATACTTATACTAAAATCCCACATACAGACTTTTATAAATTCCTTAAGATCCACTATTATATATAAAAGAGTTCAAGAGGGGCTGGACGCCTTTCTTGAGTGATACAATATTATATGTTATAATCATTAATAACTTCAAAAGGGTTGTTGATCCAGGGATTACTCTGATTTCCAGATTGGAATCAGGAAGGATTTCCCCCCCTAAATGGAGAAAATTGGCTTTTAGCTTATTATCTTTTTCTTTTACCTTCCTCTGGATCAACATTGGGGGGGGGTAAATAGGCTGAAATGGATGAACATATGTCTTTTTTCAGACTTACATACTATGTTAGGGCTTATTTACACGAGCCTATATTGGCCGGCGTTTTCACGGCCGGCCAATAAATGCTTCCATCTGAGCAGTCCCCCCTTCCCTCTCAATCACCGGTTCTCTGCCTCTCTCCTCCCCTCCGAGCGGTTTGCAATAGGAGTTGGTGGGGCAGGGGCGTAGCTAAGCTCCACCCCACCCTGCCCCCTCCCATTGTAGATGCCGGAGTGTAGGAGAGAGACAGAGAGCCTGTGAGGGGTAGGGAAGGGGGAGAACTGCTTAGATGGAAGGCCGTGAAAACCCGACTGATATACGCTCGTATAAATAAGCCCTTACTATGTATGTTATGTTACATTTGTTCCTATACCAAGGTTTATAAGTGGGTATATCTTATTATAACATTCTTATATGCATATCAAATTGCCAAAAAATGTACAATTACTAGACATGAGCGAGCACACTCGGTTAGGTCAGTTACTCGAGCAAGCATCACTCTTCTCGAGTAACTTTCTTCTCTTCCGAGCGTGCTCGGGGGGGGGGGGCAGCAGGAAGCGGGGGGCGGCGGGGGAGAGCAGAGGGGAGCGCGGGGGAGAGTGGGAGAGATCTCTCTCTCCCCCCGCTACACCCCACCACCCGCGTTCACCCCCGCCGCCCCTTGAGCACGCTCGGACGATAAGGCAGTTACTCGAGAAATGCGATGCTCGTTCGAGTGACTGACCTTACCGAGCGTGCTCGCTCATCTCTAACAATTACACAATCCTAAAATAAGAATTATATTCCTTGAACGTTCTGTGTATCTATAGTATATAAAATCTTGTTATTAAAAAAAATAAAATAAAACAGGACAATATGGACTCATACCGGGAAAAAAACACTTAACATTTGAATGCCAGCAAAGAGTGGCATCTCCAGAACTAATAATGTTGCCACAAATAGCAGTTTGTCATGATACAACCGACATTCAAGTATAACAATTGCATGTTACAGTCATTTGTATCTTTAGAAGAAAGAAAAGCTGAATCCTTTTTATCTTCCTCTGCACTGTGGGATAAGTTGGTGTCCAACATACAAATGATTCAAGGTGATTTGCATTGCAACAAATACAAATGAAACCAGGCTCCACATATTGTGCACTCAATATAAAATGTCAATGCATTTAGAAAAAAGTGAGCAGCGAAATGTGAGACATACTGGTGTCACCTGTAGGTGTTTATCACATATTTAATTATTCCTCCTCTCATCCATTTGGAGCCAGGAATAATTTTGAATGATTTTGGACTTTTTGCAAGATGTGTTATGTAATTGAAGGCTGCTCTTATTATACAAAGTGCTGTTTTCCCTGCAGGTTGAAAGCACGGTGTAATATATCACACAGCAAAGCAAGATATTTCTAAGTTCAAAGTAAAAGATTAGATGGCAACAACTTCTTTTCAGAGTTGTGGATGAAGGAAAAGTCTGTAGAATACATTATCTACTGACTTTCATCTGGTGGTTTTAATATCAGATTTTAAGTATCCCTCAGTGCAGAGTAATGTTTTTACGGTTATACTTTCCCGGGAAGGTAATTTTCTTTCAGGGTAATAGAAAGATTTTTATACACCCAAGAAAGTAAGGAGAATTTGCAACTTCATGTATGTATAATGTTTCTGTTCCAGATGACAGGAAATACACTCGACTATGTTGATTCTGATGTCTTGCAGTGGTGAAAACTCCGATGTTGATCGCTTAACCACCTTATGTGATGCGATCAGTAATGATCTCAACATGTAGGTGGTTCACAGGGCAAGGTACAGTGACCCTTGTCACTCATTGGTGTTCTGCATTGTGAACATGGGGTGCTGATGGATTGCCATGGCAACCAGAGTCCTGATCTGGGTTTGTCATCCACTGGGTTTGTCATCCATCCAGAAAAGTAGAGCCTGTCTCTTCTCCTAACAGGCGATCTGTCAAAAGTAAACTACACTGCACTATATAAGTAGTGCAGTTTAATATGCTAGCAATCGCATCTTCAAGTTTGCTTGTACCCAAAATGGTACCAATGGAAACTACAACACAATAAACAAGATCATACACAGCTGATTTGGCAAAATAAATGCTATGGGTTGTGTAATGCAGCAATGTAAATACGATTTTGTTTTTAAAGGTGTTTTTATTACACAAAACTAAAGTAAAAAAAAGAAAATAACATAAATTTAGTATCACTATAATCACATAAACCCAAAATATAAAGGTGACTATTATATATACTGCACAGTAAGCACCGTAAAAACATTGCTACTGTTTTCGTTCATCAGCCCATTAAAAAGCTACAATAAAAATTATCAAAAAGTTACTAGTAGAGTTGAGCGAACGTACTCTGTCGAGCTTGATGCTCGTTCGAGTATTAGAAAGAGAGAAAGAGAGAGATAGATATATACATAGAGAAGAGAGAGAAACACACGAACCAAGAAAAAAAAAAGCTCGGGACCCGACGTCCCATATACAAAAATGCTCGAGTCTCTCATTGTAGCCAATGGGGTTCGTTACTCGAGTAGAGTTCTCGAATTTTACGAAAGGCTCGACTCGAATAACGCGGACCCGTGCATTTGGGGGGTCGCTCATCTCTAGTTACTAGTACACTAAAATAGTACCAATGAAGAGTACGAATCATCCAGCAAAGAAAAAAAAGGCCTCATACAGCTCTATTGGTCTTTGCACTGGGATTATAATAGAATGCCAAGTTAGAGCTAAGCATTCTACATTTAGGCATACTATAGAGTACCTAATTGGTGGTTGTTGCAGTTTGCTTATTTCATATATTGTCTAAAATAAACTTGGTAATCTACTTAAAGGGGTTGTCCCGCGCCGAAACGGGTTTTTTTTTTTTCAACAGCCCCCCCGTTCGGCGCGAGACAAACCCGATTCAGGGACCTAAAAAAAAATCCGCACAGCGCTTACCTGAATCCCCGCGCTCCGGTGACTTCTTACTTACCGGTTGAAGATGGCCGCCGGGATCTTCTCCCTCGGTGGACCGCAGCTCTTCTGTGCGGTCCATTGCCGATTCCAGCCTCCTGATTGGCTGGAATCGGCACGTGACGGGGCGGAGCTACACGGAGCCGCTCTCCTGCACGAGCGGCCCCATTCAGAAAAGAAGAAGACGCTGAAAATTAGACGGCACCATGGAGACGAGGACGCTAGCAACGGAACAGGTAAGTGAATAACTTCTTATAACTTCTGTATGGCTCATAATTAATGCACAATGTACATTACAAAGTGCATTATTATGGCCATACAGAAGTGTATAGATCTACTTGCTTTCGCGGGACAACCCCTTTAATGCCCAGGAAATGTATACAGATTAATTGTATACACTGCCTTGAAGTTGTAAGTATTCTATGCAATAACTAGTCATTCCACTGTATATTATACCATAGTGTAACACAATACCTTTTACAGACACATCAGGTTTCAGATTTATGATTGATCAGAAGAATGATTCACATTTTTGGATTACCACATTTTTAAGGATTTCCACTTCAATTTTTCGTTAGTAAATTGTTCCCATTTTGTATGCGTCACTGATTTCCCCAATTTTATAGAGTTGTGGAAAAAGTTGTTAGGGTACAAATAATAGTTGTACTGAAAAAACCCCACTACTTTTACCTATTGAAATGACAGTTTTGTTTGTGTGATATAAAAGTAGCCATGTGATCGATTTTCTGAATGTTCTCTACCACTTTTCCCTCTGGTGTTGGTGATAAATTTGGGCTTTAGCCCATTTCTGTACTGCTAAATAGCTACATGACCCTCCTTGACTTTCAATGCACAGAAACATGTTTTAAAGCAGTGTTTCCCAACTCCAGTCCTCAGGGACCGCCAACAGGTGCCTCAGACATAGCCTCAGGTGTTCTTACCATAGGATATCCTGAAAACAGGACCTGTTGGTGGTCCCTGAGGACTGGAGTTGGGGACCCCTGTTTTAAAGGACCACGTGACAACATTTTGTACTTTTATTGTTTTTGAATAATATGAAAAATAACTTATTTTCTTATTAGAATAAAATACATTTTTTTTTGTAAATTTATTTTATTATATTACAGAATGGCTGCTGTCTTCCGGAAATGGTGCCCCTGTGGACTATAAGCTGATGGGTGCTGTGCTGGAAATGCTATAGACATGAGAAGTGCTGTTTTAGTAAACAAAATACCTTTTTTTGTAATTGAACAACCCTTTTAATCTTTTTATTTGTGTATCCCAGAAACAAGCGTGAAAATAAAAAGAATGTTTTTTTTTTGGGTGAATTCTAAGTCTATGTTCACATTGCAAAATCTGATATTGATATTTCTTTGAAGATTCTACCTCTTAGTAACTAAAGCTGCAGAACGCAGCACAGCTGCAGGTTTTTGCTGTGGCTATGGAAATATATGACCATGGATCCACACAAGGGTTTAGCCCTTTTTAATGAGCAAATCCATGTGCAGAATTCCTACCATGGATCCCACATGGAAACATGAACATACCTTAAAGGTCCTTTTACACAGCCCGATTATTGGGCATGAATGTTTGTTCACCTGTCGGCTCATATAAAGCTGCCACAGTTAACTATTTGTTGGCTGATTGATGATTTTTAGACAGTATATAAATGTTTGCTAATTATCTGTTCACATCGCAAAATCAGACATGGATTTTTTTTGTGCAGAATCTACCTTTAAAAACCACAGCAAAGCTACAGATTTCTTCTGCGGCTATGTAAATATATGGGCACTGATAAGCATATGGAATTTGTGCTGTGGATTCTGCATGGAAACGTACACATACCCTAAATCCTATCTATCTATCTATCTATCTATCTATCTATCTATCTATCTATCTATCTATCTATCTATCTATCTATCTCATATCCTATCTCATTAAAAGCTAAGCTGGGAATACCCCTTTATAGCTCAGTCAGATGGGCGTTTTTATGTGCCAATTTATGTGCACAAAACGCATGCCTAAAACAATTTGCATGACCGAAGCAGGCGTGACGCTGAAAAAAAATGCACTTGGCCGCGTTTTTGCACTCATAAAGTGCGCTGCTCGCTATCATTCAGTAGCTGAGTGCTGCCTCTGATTGGTCACAGTGCTCAGCCAATTAGAGGCAGCCCATTCAGCAGGCAGGGATTCTAAATTCCCGCCTGCTGAAAGCACTTCAGAGCACTGCAGGAGAAGACCCGGCTGGATGCGCCTGAGCGCCTGGGCAGCTGCAGAGAGGTGAGAATATATATATTTTTATTTTTTACACATTTTAGGGATGATTTTCTGGGAAGGGCTTATATCTAAAGCCCTTCCCCGAAATCACTGCATGGCTTGCCGGCAGCCCATTTTTTTTAATGGTTCCAGCTGTAGCGCCAGCTCCATTGAATTCAATGGGAGAACCCCCCACTCCTGTGCCACAGCTGTCACAGCTGTGCCAGAGGATTGCAATCGTCACTGTATGTTTTCAATGGGGTCGGTGCTGCTGCCACCGACCCCATTGCACACAAGGGGAAACCCCTGGATGTGACAGCATCCAGGGGTTTCACATCCAAAACAGACAGATGCCGTAGTTACCTGGATTTTAAAATCCGCTGCCCTATATTCACTGCTGCGCATTTTTGTGCGCAGGTAAATATTGGGCATATGACCGCTGCCATTGACAAGCATTGGTTCTTAATACATGCAGATCGCAAATGCAGGTAACAAAAACACATAAAAATGCCGATCTGACTGAGCCCTTAAAGTCTATAGTGAAGCGTAAAATACAATACAAAGAATGCTTTCTCTTCTGTCGTATTGTGTTGGCTTTTTTTTTAGGTCAGTACCTTTTTTCTTTTAAAATAAAATATGAATGACATTTTTTCTGGTTCTCTTTACACATGCTCCTCTGTAGCACTTAAAAATGCCAGGAAAAAAAACATGTTACAAATGTAACAAAACAAACAAAAAAAATGAGCAAAAACACTTGTAAAAATAAGCCATGAGAAGGTTGAAATTCATGGTATTTTACACATATCCAAAAATGCTGAAAAAAGAGATATATTAACAGCCCTAATGATATTACTTTCCCTAAAAGAAAAAAGTCAGTTTGCAGTCGGTTCTGCTGTTTATACGGTTGATATAAATATAAACAGTAGTTACAGTTTTCATCTGGTTGTTTGAGGGTTTGATCTCTCAGTATGCAGGTCACAGTTTATAAACATCAGTTTCCAGAGCAGAGACAATTATTTTTATCACCTTGAACTGGAAGACTTTCCAATAGCTGTGTAAATCTTTCCCAGGCTACTCGGTTAAAGAACATATTTTGAATCTAAGATGTTAAACTGTATGCTGCGCTCAACCAATCTGCTCACATTTGCTGTTCTTGTTTTGATACATAATTAGGAAAAAATAAACTCAAACAGATGTTGTAGCTTAAAAAATCTGCAATCAGAGATGTGTTCAATTCTATTTATTTATGGTGCAATTTCTAACTTTTAACAGCTATCTCGAGGCGTACACATTACTTGTAAAGTTAAAGAAGATCTGTCATGAGTCGCGGTAAACAAAAATGTGCATTGTAATAGATCTGTATGCATCTATTTGTCACTACAAAGAAATGTATTCATTTTCTTCCATGCTGAAGTCAATGCACTATGGTACATATTGACAAACTGAAAAGATTATCATTTCTTTAATCCCAAACCGATTTTTGTATAAAAAACATATAATTTTACCCCAAATGGTCAAACCCATGAACCCTGGGTCTATTTCCCCGCTCCCCAACCCCAGTACAAAACTTCATACAAACTCACATTGACACTGGCTGGAGCATTCTGAGCATCATCCGACTCTTCTGCCTCCTGCTGTCAGAGTACAGTCTATAGCCGGCATCTGTGTGACTGTTTGAGTTTGTATGAAGGTTTTTATTGGTGCTTTGTGGTTCCGCAGGTCAGACAGCATTTAGGTCCACCATTACTAAGCATGGGCCACAAAGGGGGACATTATTACTAATGGGCACCACATAGGGGGAAACTATTACTAAGTGGAGGCCACAGAGGGAGCACTGTTACTATGCGAGGTATTGAAGGTAGTGGCAGGATGGGGTGTAATGTAAAGTGTAGAGTGTGTAGAGATGAGTGGTGGCTGGAAGAATTTTCCATGATGGCCTGGACCCGGCTAAAGAAGAAAAAGGAAAGTTGATGTCAGTAGCGACATTATGAGAGAAAACATCACCTCTGAGCACTGGAGATAACTGCACTGTAATCTGATGATTAGAGTCAATAGTGGCTACAATATTTAGAGGCACACTAAAGCTTAGCTTATGAATCTAAGCTCAACATGTTACACTCATTAACAAAAAATAGTACACCCAGATAGATATGTTGGATCACTGCAAAACTCCTCCTGCAGTAAGTAAGTGATTACAGTTGCTGTTTGATTAGACACTGGTTCTTGCCACCACAGGCTGCCCTATGAAAAGGCATTCAGAGCCTACTTTTGCGTAATCTACCTCTCGTTGAGAGATCATTGACTGGTAGACATGCCTCTGCGATACACTCAAAGACATTATGCCCAGTTGGCAGACTTTAAGAGGGGATGCATTTCACCAAATTGTCTATCATCTAGGCTGTTCCGACCAACTTGTTAGAGGTGTTATGAGCATGCACAAATAGTGAACAATCTCAGGATGGCCCAGACAGACTGCCAATAGAGATAATAGCTTGATCTGTCAAAAGGCATGAGGAGATCCAACAGTTTTATTGTCAACCATTCAAATACGGTTGTTACCTTCATTGCAGAATCCTGTTTCTGCCTGGACCATTTTCAGGCACTTAGCAGACGCAAATTTGGTGTCATGTTGCCCATTACATGTCCTGCATTACCACTCCAACACCATTGCCTTCATTTGCAGTGGTGTCGTGAATGAGATACCTAGACTGCTGTAGACTGCAACTGTATTGCTTTTACTGATGATTACAGAATCTATTTTGGAGCCAACAGTGGTTGTGTGTGAGTATGGAGGCCTCATGGTGAGCGGTTCAATCCTGCCTTTGCGATGGAAGGACACACTGCCCTCTGCTGGTGTGATGATTGAGGAACACTAACAGCTCAGTGATATGTGCCAGAAATACTGTGGCCACATGTATTGCTTCTCATGGCAGGGCTTCCTTTTCAGCAGGATAATGCTCGCCTAAACACAGCAATGGTCCCCGAAAGTTCCCGAGCTATGTCTAGACATAAACCTCCACAGGAAACATGTGAAATAACAGATGGAGAGGAGTACTTTCCCTATATGACTCAAAATAAGAGACCGTACCTGCCTATAGCGAATGTCCCATTCTAATGCGAAGCACTGGACCCATGTTCATTGGTCACTCACTGTCCCTACCTGGGACAGAAGTAAACAACTATCTTGATTTTTCTAAAGCATTTGACACTGTGCCGCATAATAGGCTGATAAATAAAATGAGACAGCTCGGTCTGGGTGAAAACATGTGCAGTTGGGTAAAAAACTGGCTCGGAGATAGAAAGCAGGGGGTGGTAATGAATGGCTTGTACTTTGATTGGGCCATGGTCACTAGCGGGGTGCCACAGGGTTCAGTATTAGGCCCCATTCTGTTCAATATATTTATCAATGACCTGATAGAGGGGGCTGCACAGTAAAATATCGATATTTGCAGATGATACAAAATTATACAAGAAAATTAATACAATGGAGGACAATGTAAAGCTGCAAATGGACTTGGGGGCAAAAGTTGGGGGCTTGGGTGGAAAACTGGCAAGGTGGGAACAGGCTGAACTAAATGGACATTGTCTCCCTTCAGCCTAACATACTATGTAACTAAATAATAATACAACTACCACCAGTAACCACAGTATTTAGCTTGAGATGAGCAGGAGACCAAGTTCCAGCTCTGATTCCAATAACCATCAAATGAAGACTGAGAATAATCAGCACAGGTCAATAGCCAAGACATGAATAAAAGCCCTCCCTAATTGCCAGGTAGGTGCAACAGATAGCAGAACACTCCCATAGACAATCCAACCAGTACTAGAGAAGGCCGAGAGGAAAATAAAAAAAAAGCACTAGCATAAACCACACCTCCATGAACGAAAACCAAAAGTAGCGGGATTCTCACACATTAATACTACACACGAGAAAAGACAGGACTTGCCCTATCTTTCTCGCATGTAGTTTTTCTATGTGCTAGATGAAACCTATCTTCCTGCCTTTTTTTTCAAACTTTTTTTTGGACCACTTGGAAAAAGCCATTGCTTCTTCCATTACCACGATGTATGTATAAACACTCCAGGCATCCGCCACAAAAAAACCCAAAACATTAATTTTTGGACCTTTTTTACTAATTGTTTTTAAACGAATTGTTAGTTACCACTAAATACCATCTGTTTACCCATACTCATACATGTTGCCATAACTTTGTCATTAACTTTGTCTTAAAAATAGCTCAAAAGTACTTAGCTCTCCTATTTGATCTAATAGTGTTATATAGGGTTATATAGGAGTTTTATGGCTCTTAGGCCTCATTCAGAGGAGCGTGTTTATGTGCATACATACGTCTGTACAAAACCACAAGTCTATTAGAACCACTGGTTCCCTATGCTGTGTGCACATGTCCGTGTTTTACAGGCATGCAAACGCATGTACCTGCAAAACATAGGACATGCGTGCACCATAGGTCCGTGCTGCGCGTCAATATTCCCCACGGAGATTCCCCTTGTCATTGAACACTGTGACAGCACTGGCACAGTTTTAAGTGACAGGGGGACTCCCTGCAGGGAGTAAGGAATCCCCAGCCACAGCTGTGGCAGAAGATCGTGAAGCTCTCCCATTGATTTCAATGGGGATGCCCCTGCCGGCGGCCCCATTGAAAGCAATAGGATGCAAGCACTCCTGCAGTGATTTTCAGGGAAGGGCTTCAAAAATATAAGCCCTTCCCTGAAAATCATCTCTGCTACTGCCGGGGCTCAGGCACGTCTAGCCGCTTGGTCCCCAGCACTGTAATAAAGTTCTTTCAGAAGGTTCAGCACTGCTGTAAGGATTGCATCTGATTGGCTGAACACTCAGCCAATCACAGGCAGTGCTCAGACATTTATTTTCTGACTGCTTAGAGCTGCCTTTGATTGGTCACAGTGCTCAGCCAATCACAGTCAACGCTCTGCCATTTATGAATTCAAATGCAAGCTCGTGTGAACGAAGCCTTAGACAGTGTTATACACTAGTTCCTCTGTGAACAATTGCCTACTGACATGGACCGTTCTGTAGCGACGAATGAGAAGCAAACAAATTCTCCTTCGTCATTCAGTAGGTGCATGCATTTACGCTAGACAATAACTGTTCTGATTTTTGCTAGAATGCGGGATTATCGGCCCATGTTAACTTTTTCTCCCTGCATGGTGGATGTTTACTCCATGTGCTGAATAATAGACATGCAGGTACAACTCTTGTGTGTTATTAGTTTAGTTAGATTGTGTTTGTCTATAATTGTGTCCTAGATAACAATCAAACCACATTTTATTAGTAATCAGTGCAAACATTCAAACAAATCTAAAGGGTTCACTTACTTTTTCTTGTAACTATAGTCTTTAGTCATTGCACAGAATAATATAAAGCTAATGTTTTCTTCCTTCTTTGGTACCTGGCAGCTTATTGTTTAAATCATCTGACTTCTGTACCTAGTAAATACTTTATTTTTTCCCCTTATGAATTGTTTATTCAATCATATTGATTTTCATTCAAAGCCTTATGGAAAAAATGTCCAAGGTCATCGCTACTATAAATGTAGATCAAATGCTTAACTACATTATGTGGCCTCAATATCAAATACAGTTTCTCACGGGATAATAATGATACTGTAATTCATTTTTTCGATAGAGCTGTTTAAAGGGAATCTGTCAGCTTAAACAAGCTGTCCAAACTGCAGCCATGATGTTATACAGAAGGAGCGGAGCAGATTGATATATACCGTATATTTCGGCGTATGAGATGACCTTTTAACCCCGAAAAATCTGCTCTGCAGTCGGAGATCGTCTTCTATGCCGGGTATACAAAAAAAAAAGATGTCAAAAAAAAAAAGCAGTACTCACCTCCCCCGGCGTTCTGCGGCGCTGAGGCAGGCTGTCGCTCCCTCCTCGTCCCCGACAGAGCATTGCTTTCTGGATGCGGGGCTTGAAATGCCCGCCTCCAGAAAGCTAATGCTGTGATTGGCTAACTCATTGAATGGCTGTGATTGGCTGACGCTGCGTGAGTCAGCCAATCACAGCATTAGCTTTCTGGAGGTGGGGATTTCAAGCCCTGCATCCAGAAAGCAATGCTCTGTCGCCGACAAGAAGGGAGAGAAAGCCTGCAGCAGCGCCGGAGAACGCCGGGGGAGGTGAGTACTGCTTTTTTTTTTGACACCGTATTCCCAGCATATAAGGCGACAGTTGGGGGGGGTCGTCATATACGCCCAGTCACCTTGTACGCCCGAATATATGGTTTTATGGGCAAAGATTCAGTATAATCAGTATTTTATTTGTTTAAATCTGTGCTCATTGTGAGCTTAGAGGTCCAGTGGGCGGTCCTATCAGTGATTAACAGCTATTTCTCTGTGCACAGTCATACACAGATAGCTGTGAATCACTGATAGAACCACCCACTGGACTTCTAAGGTCAGAATGAGCAGAGATATAAATGAATATAGCACACGTTGTACTGAATCTTTCACCATAAAATTATATATCAGTCTGCTCAGCTCCTCCTGCTCTATAATATGGTGTACAAAATATGTGTTGTACACCATATTTAAGCTGGTAAGCTACTTTTCAGTTTATTCTTTTCTTTCTAAGGGCATCTTCACACAGAACAGTGGAAAATTCCGTGGAAAATTCTGCAGCATTTTCACATCCAAAATAGAGTCAAAATCCATACCATTGGTGCAAAGTTTGACTCAAAATCAGCTGCATGTGCACAGCTGATTTCAACAGGTTCAGCACTCCCCTCCGAAGTCTTTTTGCTGACAACATGCCCCGGTACCAGGCAACCTCTAGTGAACTCGAAGCCACTGGTCAGAAGAGGTGAAAGTGGTATCACCTGACCAGTGGCGCTGCATTCACTAAAGACTGCTGGGTGATGATGCGCTGACCGCGCAAAGACTTGGGAGGTGAGTACTGCATCTGCTGAAATCGACTGCGTAAACGCAACTGATTTTGAGTCAAAATCCGCCCCACTAGTGTTTTGCATGCACAGTTTTCAAGGATTTCCAGCCACAGACGGGTGACAATTTTCCAGAAAATCTGACAATTAAACCTACATCCTGTTTTAATTAGCAGAAATGTTTTATGTGGTTTCTCAAACATATCTGATAACCTCAATCTAAGGCGGAGCTTGAATTTGCCAAACATATCAGAAACCAAAGAAAACAGTACCAGAAAATAAATATTTGCATGATCTGTACACTATATCGCACATTCAATTTGTTCATGCTAATCAAGTGCTAAAAAAATGTATTGCTTCCTATGTTGTATGGCCCATATTCTTGCAAGTCATGAATTGAACCACGTACACGTGATGTAATATGTTAAAGTGGTTTTCTGATAAATACATACATTCGTGGTAGAATGTGGGTTAGTTTTATATATATATATATATATATATATATATATATATATATATATATATATATATATATATATATATAAACAATACTCACCTCCCTGCTGCCACACACTTTGATCCTTCAGTCTTCTGATTATTTCATCTGCAGTGGTCATGTGGTTGTTTACCTCATGACCACTGCAGCCAATAGGAGTCCCCTACAGAAAACATAGTCAGTGATGCCCTGTAAACCTGCTGGTTTTGGCATGAAAGGGGGTGAAGGGGTGGGGGTGGGTGAAACTAAATAAAAAAAAAGTTGGGAAACCTATTTAATAGTAACATAGTATGTATGGCCGAAAAAAAGGCATATGTCCATCTAGTTCAGTCTATGACCCCACAATATAGATCCAGAGAAAGTATAAAAAGACAATGAGGTAGAAGTCCATTTTCCCCTTTTAAAGAAAAAGAATTCCTTCCCGACACCAATCTGGCAATCAAAATAATCCCTGGATCAAAAACCCTTTTGAAGTTATTCATGATCATTACATGTCATATCATGTCGCTCAAGAAAAGCATCCAGGCCTCTTTTAAACTCAAATTTGCCATCACCATGTCCTCAGGCAGAGCGTTCCATAGTCTCACTGCTCTTACAGTAAAGAATCCCTTTCTATGGCAGTGTAGAAACCTTCTTTCCTCTAGACATAGAGGATGTCCTCTTATTAAAGTAACAGTCCTGGGTATGAATAGATGATGGGAGAGATCTCTGTATTGTCCCCTGATATATTTATACATAGTTATTATGTCGCCCCTCGGCCATATTTTTTCTAAATTAAACAATCCCAATTTTGATAACCTCTCTGGGTATTGTAGTCATTCCATTTATTACTTTAGTTGCCCACCTTTGTACCCACTCAAGCTGTGATATGTCCTTCTTGAGTATCGGTGCACAAAACTGTCCACAATATCCCATGTGTGGTCTGATGAATGATTTGTAAAGGGGAAGAAAAATGTTCTCGTCATGTGCCCCTGGACCTCTTGTTTGCCAGTCAATGTTAATCAAAGTATTTTTATGGATATGTCCTTTCCATAGACCACAGGATGTTTCCAGTGCTGTGCTCCTTGAAACTGAATTATTAAGTCTGCGATATTGTCTCATCATTCCTTTCTGGGCTCATGAATAGTGTTACACAAGGTAACAGTGGGCCAAAGCAAACAGTTAACCAGAGTCTATTATCGTATTCCATTGAATATACATATATTTGTATCCACTTTTTATTTTATTTTATATCTTTTTTAACACTCTGTTAGTTTCACTGGCTGTAGATTTTATGTCCTAACAATGTTATTACAGTACAGTTTGACATAATCAGACTAGAAACCTTGAAGTTTCTTTTTCTTTTAAGAACATGATTAAAATTAGACAGTGCCAAATATGAGCTTTAGGCAGCGTCTTCAAAATTTCCCAGTCCCAACTTTCAAAGAGATTCAGTGACATGAGAGGTAAGGAATTAGTACTCTGAAGCTATAAAGCAACCAAGCCTTGGACAGCAATTCCTGCGTCTTACAGTGAACAACTTTCTCAAATTTATTAAGCCTTTTCTGATATGAATCAGCATTGACAATTGCATTATAAATACTAAACTACAACAATGCACATCATTCATATGCCAAACACAGCTTACAACATGTCGATACGCCTACAAGAATTCCTCAATTTCTGAAAAGCCAGGGTGACCATGATTTTGTTCATTATCTATGCTTATCTTGTCATCACTAAATTATCACTACCGTTTCTGCACATGAGGTCATAACATATTTAGGACCTTATAACACTAGATCAATAAACAAAGTGTTGTGCTCTTTACCGAAAAATAATAAATTTCACATTAGGTCTCTTTTTTTGTATGAATAACAGGAGGCCTTAATGTTATAATGCTTCTAGATACCAGAAATCAAACTATATAAGATCACACATATTCAGCTGTAAGCAACTCATCCATTGGAATGAACTAGGGATCCTTGTTTATGAGTTCCCCTTGTATCTTATGATATTATTTATATGTTGGTAATGATGAGCGATTAGTGGAGTAATCAGTTTGGATCAGGATTGTGCTGATTTCACAAAATTATTGTGAATCAGAGCAGTTGATTACGACTCCATTTAAAGTCAATGGGAGTACAAATTGGGTTCACTTATTTACCCTCCAGAAGATCCCCAATGCAGAAGCCCACATACTGTCTACTAGAATAAAAATTTTGTCAAGGGAGACAGCATGCGTGGTGATTGCTTTGAAAACAATGACATACGTTTTGAAAGGACAAGTTCTACCAGGTGAACAGAACACTCAATCACAGACCTTCTCCAAGGAACAGCTGCAGAGCTATCAAAAATTACACCAAGCAAGGCAACAGTTGTGCTGCTTGTTTTAAAAGTAATGGGGTGTGTGGTTAAGCCAGCAAGGAGGGCAGTCACATGAAAGAGGAGCTCTTAAGCCATCACACAAAAAAATAGGCAGTTACCTTATTTCCTGGACTCCCACTCCTGTGGATTGCCCATAAGTGATCTTCTGGAGTTGCTGGGCAGCAGCGAAGGAGACTTTCATTCTCCCAGCCACCGGCTTTTTACACTTTGACCTTCTAGGCCTAGCTAGCAAGCAAGGAAAAGCTGGGACCTCGATTTTAGAAGTGTCCTCAGGAGCGCATTGCGAGTGCACACCGCGATGGGCTCACGATCCCCACAGCACTACAGCAGGACCATACACCTGGACACAGCCCTAGGAAAGAGGTGAGGAGGCGATAGAGAGATGCTGGGAGTCCTATGGTTGCGCTGCTTGCGGTCGCGGCTGTTAAACTTGGCTTACACAGCCAGTGGGAGGGGAGGCTGACCTGCTACTGGGGAATCCCCAGCCTACAGCTAAAACTACTGGGCAGCAAGAGGCTGCTGGGAAACTCCCAGCCTACAATCAAAGCTGCCTTACAGCAGGAGGAGAGAGCCTGCAGCTGAAACAGTAGCACAGCAGGAGACAAGGCTGCTATAAAGAAGTGGGCTAAGCATCACAGAGAAGGAAAATCAACAAATCCTCAGTGCAGCCTGCAGCTCCCCCTCTCCCTTGTCTCCCCCTCCACTTCCGTCTCTGAAAGACACAGTGGAACAGTGGGTCCTATCAATGAGCCCCTAAAACTAAATAAAAGAAATTCACTCCAAAATGTATAACCACAAATACAGAAACACAATAACTACCTTGATTTACGTTCAAATCAAAGGGATAATCATTTAACAGAATCCATCTTGTGATAGAAGTGAAGCTTCAAGTAAAGAGAAAAAAGCAGACCTTGCCTGTCACCTAGTGTCTACACTTATTCTCTAAATATAGTCTATTTCCCTAAATGGATATCCAGGATTTAATATGAAGAAGACTCAAGACCCTAATTCTTACAAAGGTAACCCTCTTTTCTTCTACTTATTGCTCCATCATCTAAATCCAATGTTCTTTATATAGTACTATCAATATGATTTAGGAGCATACAGCTTGGCCGCTGTGTTCACAGCAAGCTCAAACAGTACCATTGCTGTGCAATCTGTCACCTTCTCCTCTCTCAGTATCTATTAAAACTCGAAGGTACTTGGGCAAACATGACAAAAGGCAAGAGAAAAGGAGCCAGCCCACCAAAACTGACAGCATTCTTCCCAGCTACTACTCCACCACTTTGGGATGGTTCAGACACACACAAGTCTGACTCCCCAACAAAATTGCTAGATGTAGCTCCTTAAGAAGTGCTGTCTATCTCAGCTACAGTAACATATTTCACCCCTCAGAGTAAGGAATCTACTCAAAATGACGAGCAAAAGTCTGACTCAAGCGAGTCCTTTGCACCTCTGCTTTCCTCCTCTGAATCAGTCCCTATATCAACTGGCATGCTGAAATCCATTTTCTAAGATTTAAATTAATCCATGCAAAAAGATATAAGGCATGTTGTTTCAGCCATAAACGCAGACATCACAGCGATTGGAGAATGCACGGCTTATCTAGAGGAGAAAAATTGAGGAATTTGTAGTAGCTTCCAATTCTCTTGTGGACACTCACAATAAAATGGAAGATGATATCACTTGAAACTCGGGCTAACTGATCTGGAAGATAGGTCAAGGAGAAATAACATTAGATTCCAAAACATCCCAGAAGACCTCCAAGACTCTAAGCTGGTAGAATTTCTCACTGATTTCTTTGTGGCCAACCTTCCTGGATTAGCTGAACGAGATCTATTAATAAACAGAGCTCATACAATTCCCAACACAAAAAAATTACCTCCAGGAACACCAACAGATGTGTTGAACAGACTTCTTTTTTACCATTATGAAGAAGCACTCCTTAAGTTATTCTTCAAAGCTGCTAACCTTCCAGATTGCTGCCAGCAGATTTCTCTGTTTTCTGACCTATTTCCACCTAGCCTAGCAAGACCGAGGGTGTTCACAAGATACACCAGAATACTGAGCGAAGAGAAAGTCCCTTATAAATGGTGCTTCCCAGTAAAGTTACTCATTTTCAAAAATGGAATTACTTACAGCATTTCTTTGCCTAAAGAGATGGATGACATTTTTGCCAAATGGTCCCTCAGGCTTCCAGAAAAAGATTCACCTAATTCACCAACGAAGAGATCTTCTTCAATCAACCAATCCTAGAATAAAGCTCCCCAAAATAAGCCTACATTATCACCTACCTAAAACCAAAGGGCCTTAGAAGTCCTCTGAAGGAACTGCTCATAGAACTGAGCTTCCAGGTTGCCGCATAACAAATCCCTCCACGATGGCCTAAAAAATTTTTTTCATAATATTTTTTTTCATAACATTTTCACAATTTTTCACAATTTTTTCATTATTTTGCATAATTTTTCAATACACCTTTCTATTTCTCTGTTTTCTGACATAGAAAGGTGGGTTCCACTTTTTGTTTGCTGCCTTCCTTTGTGGTTCACCCCCCCCCCCACCTCAGGTGAGTGGCAAAAACCCCCACAAAATACATTTTTGGGTTTACTTAGAACCTGGACTAATACCAAGAAACATGTTTGTTAATTTTTGTATTACTATTTTTAGGTTAATTTACTGGATCAAGTATTTACTAATTACTCTTATCATATCAATGGCAGCTCTCATGGTTATATTTAAAAAAAAAGCATGTGAAGGGGCATGGGATGATTTTAATTCTGTGCACTGGAGATTTCTGCAGGTTTCAACCAAAAAAATATATCCATTATACTGTTGGTAATTAAAATTTGTTCTTTAAATGTTAAAGGATTAAATAGTCCATACAAACGCTCTCTTCTTTGGAAGGAACTTATAAACCAAAATTGCAACATCTTCTGTGCACAGGAGACTCATCTAAATGCCACAGATAAAATCAGAATCAGACATAGTACTTTCCCACATATCTTTTTTGCACATACCATAAACAAAAAAAGAGATGTTATTATTGTTGTTAAAATACGCTTGCATTTCAATGCATTAAAGTTATCCGCGACAGTGAGGGTACACACATTATACCAATATGTGTAATCAATGGCTCTCAATACACTATAGTGTCCCTCTATCTCCCAAATGTTAAACAATATACTTTTCTTTGTAAAACATTAGAACATTTCAATAATGTCAGACAAAGGGCTACTATTATCTGCGGCGACTTTAATATTGTCCCTAAAGCAGCTCCAGACAGAAATCCCTTGGGGATATCTGATAAGCATCAGGACATCCAAGATTTGATTTTTAAGGAGGTGCTATATGATGTGTGGATAATCCAGCATGCCAACGACAGAGATTTTTCTTTCTTATCTTATTCGCACAAGATGTACTTTCATATTAATTTTTTCCTAGTGGATAGATGGATCATGCAAAAGTTCAGTTTTTTTCCATATTAATTTGAACTCCTGGTCAGACCATGCCCCAGTATCTATTACAATTAAAGAAAACTACTATTTCACTTCTTCTTCCCCTTGGAGGCTTAATAATATTCTTCTTAATAACATTAAGTTTTCACACCATGTTCAAGACAGTCCCACAGTATATTTCAAGCTAAATGAAGGATGTTTCAATCACATCAATATGGAATGCTCATAAGGCAGTAATAAGAGGACACTTCCTAAAACAAACCGCAATCGAAAAACGTCCAAGATTATTAGAGATAGACAAGCTTCTAAAATCCATCAGAATTCTCGAAATGCAAAACTCCAAACAACATTCAGATGACATTTTGATGGAATTAAAAAAAAAACAAAACAAGCTTCACATCTGTAAAGCTAGGCTGACTCCGATACACCCAAGGTAATAAAGCTTCTAAATTTCTTGCTAATAGGATTAAAACCAAATAAATCAAATCTAGGATTTCCTTTCTAGTAAACTCCGCAAACAAAGAATTCACTAAATACTATATCTATCACACATCCAAATTAAACACTTATAGATACATTTTTAGGAGGTACCCCTGATTGTTCCCTGCGCTGAGCCAATCAGAGGCAGCACTCACTCACCCATTCATGAATTCATGAATGGGTGAGTGAGAGCTGGCTCTGATTGGTGAGGGCTGTGACCAATCAGAGGCAGCTCATTCAGCAGGCGGGGATTTTAAAGCCCCGGCTGCTGAATACTACTCACAGCAGTTCAGGAGAACTGACGGCCGGCCGCGGCTAAACTCCGTCTGCCGGGACCAGGTGAGTATATATATTTTTTTACTTTTTACACAGTTTTGGATGATTTTCAGGGAAGGGCTTATATTTTTAAGCCCTTCCCGAAAATACATCCAGAGATCGCCCGCAGCCCATTGCTTTCAATGGAGCCGGCTGTATTGCCGGCTCCATTGAATTCAATGTGCTGCACTGCTCCGGCCCATTTCTAATGAAACGCAGCTAGGAGCAGATTTTTCAGGCGATTTTTCTGCCCCGGTCACGCAATTTGCGGATGCGCATCCATCACACGATCCGCAAATCACGGCAAAAAACGCCTGTGTGACCGAGGCCTAAGAGAAAGGGATCACAGAATAGGACTTTTTGCAGACAGTGTAATTCTATCACTCTCAAATCTCTTTTTAGGAGTCAACTCTTTATCATCACAGGCAGGATTACAGTGAAGGATAACACCTATATATAGATAACAATGGATCCATTATTCAGGATAGGTAGTGCTCATAGCTAATCTACCCCCTTCCCTAAACAATGACCTCTACACGGTTCATGCCTAGAACAGCCTCCCAAAGACGTCAAAGGGTCAGCTCCTGTCTATTGTATGAATGGCCCATGAATTGTGCTATAAAGCATCTCTCTGCAGCAAAGGATAGATGGTACCTCCCATAGTCATGTAAAGACAATAGAATTTTTTTAAAAAAATGCAATCGTAAAACGAGAAACAGATTAGACAAACGGAAAATGAATCACTATCTGGCTTTAATTAGTTAAAAAATATAGGTGATACATTCTCTTTAATATTAGCCAATGTACAGCAATCTGACATCTTGAGACATACTTTTCTTGAATTTCTATAAATGAGTCACTGGTGCTATCACTATGTCATTCTTGACCTGTAAGCATTTTTGTCTAAAAGATAATAATAAGAATGAAAGGGTTTGGCCCATGAAAAACATTTATCACCTAACCACAGCCGAGTATAGTGCTTGGCTATCTTCAACAGTCTCATAGACAATGAGTAGAGGGGGGTTGTGTATGTGTGACCACCATTTCATTCAAACTGAAAACTTGGGGCTCGTATGATACTGTAGGTGGGAATCCCTATGGTCATAGCTTTATCATCTATCTTGTGGAAAAGGGATGCAGATGTGTTATTCACAGGCTAACTGTTTTAATTAGAGCTATGAAAGAGGTAGAAAAGCTGTGAAATATTTGGTCATTTTCTTAATCCCATATAATTGTTATTTTAGATGGCTTTGTGCAGAATGGTTAGCATACAGTATATGGCTATTGTTATTAGTTGCTCACATTGACTGGACAATTAATTTACCAAAACAGGTCTATGCAAGGTCATTTACAATATAACAGTCAATAAAGTCACATTACAGTTTCTAACGTAAGAGAGAAGATGAAGGGTGCCAGATCAGATTAGTCTCATCCCTTATTCCTACATGTATTGTGAATATGCACAAAATTCACCTAAAAGTTTTTGCAACATAGGTAGTAGAAAATCACTCAAAGGAGGAGAAGGTGTTGAATGAGGGGATGGTGGATACTCATGTTCTAAGATAGAGACTGGGTCAAAGTGAGGAATAACACCATTAATTTTGCTACCAGGCCTCTTCTGTCTTATTCAGCACCCTTGGTGAATTTTTAAGCATATAATCTGCTCATCCTAATGATTGTGTTAATGTTTGCATGTTATTGTGCACTGAGAAATTTTTATAGGGGTCCAACATACTTATGTTGTATGCAAAACTAGGAAACAAAAAATTCAGTACGGCTGACCCATTTTCTCATTTAAGCAGATAACAAAGTGAGTTAGCAGCCTCATTCCTCTTTGTATCATAAATAAATCCAGCTGAAAATGGCATGATCCACCAACATCAATCTAGTCTATGTAGAGCTTCTCTGGTTTTTCTACTGGGACTTCACCAACAAGTCCACATCAAGATTACATATATTGATCAATTTACACTTCATTCTTCAAGTAACTCTATGACCCGTTATGTCATTAAAATAAGCATAAAAATGATTCCTTATCTTGATAAATCAGATATTGTTACATCTAATAAATGAACAGTAGGACAGCGCCTTTAAATAGTTATAAAGTGAACAACAATGAAAGGGCTTACCTGGTGCAAGCAGGAAGGCACCTGGTAGGGGACCAACCCACCAGCACGTGAACTCGAAGCAGGCTCTGCATAAAGAATCGCTATATCCAAAGGGTATCCGCAGACATGGTGAACAGCAACAGAAAGCCCCACAATCAATTAGAAGATGGGTGGATTACAAGGCTGGTAAAAAGAATTGAAAAAATTCCCTGCACTCATAAGGATTCCAAAAACTCCAAGGAAACTATTGCCCAAAAAATGTTACTTTTATCCTCAGACCAAGGTAAAAAATAAACGCAATGCAACGCATTTCGGCACAAATAAGCACCCTTTTCAAGCACCTTATATGTGCAGAATCCCGCTGCATTGTTTCTACATTTCCACCTTGTTCTGAGGACAAAAGTAAAGTTTTTTGGGCAATATCTTTCTTGGAGTTTTTGGAATCCTTATGAGCGCAGGGGATTTTTTCTATCCTTTTTACCAGTATTGCTACATCTAGGGAAAGGTCTCTTCAGCTTAAAAGATTAGCAAATTATCACTTCTATCAAAACTGCCAACCCAACTATGACCCACTGACAACTATGGGGGATGCCTCATCAGTGTGGCCCACCCCGCAGTTTGAGAAGCACTGGTCCATGGACAAAAGTACAAGAAGGGGAAATATAAACATAAATATGCCACAGTCAAATATACAAAATGAATGTGTATATATATTTAGAGTCACAATATAAAAATGACCCTTTAAATTGAAATACCTTGATAAAATAAGTTTTGAGAGGCTTCCAATATTAAATTGAATCATATCTTCTGCATCTTCTTTTTTTTAAGTCATTCTTCTCTCCGTACTGATGTATCAGAAGTTTCTGACTGTATAAATGCTCTTCCTGAATATTTTTCCATACACAGTTACATTTTTCATTAGATGCACAGATGAAGCTTTTCCATTTCCTCAGCTTCTGATAAAGAGGAAATTATTCTTAATAATGTAGCAAATGAGATTGAAAGGATAAATTGTTGGAATGGAAATACAGAAACATTTTATTTCCTTTCCTCCTTGAAATGTATATCCCATGATAATACAAATCTAGGAATAATTACAGCTCCTGGGATAAATGGTAACTTCCCTCTCTTTGACGCCGCTCTGTAATTTCTCCTTTTTTTTGAGGTTTTTAACAGACGACAGAACAGCAAAATTCCTTGACATACAACATGCATAAGCATTTAATGGGAGAGTAATAATGTTGCCCCATAAACAGGTTTTATGTTTGTTACACAATAGCTTGTTTATTTTGATGGGAAACTTTGAATACTGCGTTTAGGTTAATGTAGCAGTCACCAGCGTGTTATGTCACTCAAGGCTTGTGAGGATACATTTTCCCATACACCAACCTTTTCTCACATTTTCAGTTCTATTTTTTTATTCTTCCTTTGCAAAAGATCACAATCTTCTGTTGAAAAGCACAATGGGAATAAATGTACTGTCACATATTGCGCTTTAACAGCAAGAAAGGGAACAAGTAAAGAAAAGGAGCTAGACATGAAAAAAGGAATAGAAAATGCCTCCTGGCAGCATATCTGGATGGAATATTTAACATGCATGATATAATTCTGCTACATCAGCATGTCCATAACATACAGGATTTGAACAGATTTCTCATTCTTTTGTTTAATGAATGTCTTAACGGCCTTCTATGTGCTTCCTCTTATCAACCAGCTCCAGTGGTTCACAAATGACTCACAAATGAGACAACATTTTGTATACACATGCTAAACAGTTTTTGATCATTTTTTTATGCAATATTAAACTGAGTAAACACACAAATTGTTTTTCTTTTAGCCGCTTAAGAACGCAAACTAGTTTGGTACTTAATAATGGTTGATTTTTTTTCTTTAATCTTTGCACTTCAAAAGTCATACAGTAACTTATTTATTTCCCCATCAATATAGCCGTAAAGGGGCTTGCTTTTTGTAGGACAAGTAATATTTTTTAATTTAACCATTTTGGGGTATATATAATCTATTGCATAACTTTTGTTATTTTTTTTTTATGGGATGGGGTGAAAAAACAGCAATTCTGCCATTTTTTAATACAGTGTTCACCATGTGGTATAAATGCTATTAGTCTTTTAGGGTATGACTAGAGATGAGCGAGCACCAAAATGCTCTGGTGCTTGTTACTCGAGCCAAACTTTTCTTAATGCTCGAGAGCTCGTTTTGAGTTATGAACCCCATTGAAGTCAATGGGAGACTCGAGCATTTTTCAAGGTGACCCATGCTCTGCATAGGGGAGGATGTGTGATTCACCTAAAAACATCAGAAAGTGATGGAAACACCACAGAAATGGATAGGGAACAGCAGGGGCAGCATGCATGCATGGATCTGAGGTTCCCAGGTCGCACTATTAAGCCAAAGTGTGGGCAAGAGCCTGGTGGTCACCCCCCTAACAATTTAGTTGGGCCAGACCATAATCAGCAAGGCACACGCACTGGTACATCTTAGCCAAGCACCACACTAGGTGGAACGAAGGACAATCACCACCTGTGGGTGACACCACTGCCTCTTCTCCTGTGTTACATGCTGGCATTGCTGTCCAATCCCCCGGACACAGGCATGAGCCTGCATCCACAGCGTACTGAAATTTTTCCCAGCGCAATGTCCAGCTGTCCCCATCCCAGACGGGGTAAGGTGCACCCCTTCGCCTACTCAGTAGTCCACAGTGTACTGAAATTTTTCCCAGCGCAGCGTTCAGCTGTCCCCATCCCAGACGGGGTAAGGCGCACGCCTTTGCCTACTCAGTAGTCCACAGCGTACTGAAAATGTTCCCAGCAGAGCGTTTAGCTGTCCTCATGCCACACGCTCGCTTGATAGCCACACCACCCTCACGTCTATTTATAAGTGCGTATTGGATGAGGAGGAACAGGAGACACACACTGCAGAGGGTTGGCAGAGCCTGGCAGTGACCCTCTTTGAAATTGTGGGCGATAGCCCACAATGCTGATGAGAATTGCTGATAAATTAACGTATGGTGATAATTCCAATCCCATGCCACCTCCGTCACAAAATTTCATGAGCCACAAACATGGGCATAAAGGGGACTCAGATGCCAGTACTTCTACACATCTCCACATTTGAACAACCCATTCTAAAACAAAAGATTTTTTTACCCAGAGTGCAGGTTAACCCCTGATAGATTTGTTTACGAAGAGTATAGGTGAACCCTTGAAAGATTTGTTTATTAAGAGTGCAGGTGAACCCCTAAAAGGATTTGTTTACCAAGAGTAGAGCCGAACCCCTGAAAGATTTATGTACCAAGAGTATAGGTGTACCCCTGAAAATTTTGTTTACCCAGAGTGCAGGTGAACCCCTGAAATATTTTTTCTTTAACATAGAGCTCGTACTTGCTTAATGGGATCCAGGTGGCGGTCCACCGACAGGCAAGCTACAGCCTGTCCCAGCCCCTGCCTCTTTCCGAGGGGCTTTTAAACCAGTGCCCCAGGGAAAGACAGCATGTACTATGAAGAAATTAGAGTGGCCAAACTAGGACAATTCATTCTGTCTCGGTGTCAGATAGCTGGACACTGCGCTGGGATACATTTGTGGACTTTGTGGGCGTATGAAGCTGGAACTAGCACGTTTGCTGAACTCTAGTGGTGAACCTCTTCAAAGGTTTTTATAGCCAACGTCTTCAAGGAATCTCACCATAATACTTAATTAATAAATTATATCACTCTATAGCTGTCTTCTTTCAATAGCCACCCATACCACTTGTGATCACACAGAATCCACTGGATGGCTGGTCCAGTCAACTAAGTCTGCACTTGTGCATACATATTACTTTAATATTCTTTGTAGATTTTATTTTTAGGGGTGGAGAGAGGGGGTAAAATAAACAAAAATTGAAAACTCCTTTTAAGACCAGAAAGTATAAAGCATAATACCTTCTGGAGCTGGAGCCTCGATCCCATGGTCTTCATCGCAGTCTATAGGCCTGTATAATTAGA